>NC_056734.1:383179962-383262462 GCF_019279795.1 Protopterus annectens | reverse complement strand
CATATATCTTGATAATCACTTTCTTCCTCTTCCGAACCAACAAGCTTAACTCCTGTTTTCCCTTATTCTAGGTCCATTCAGTTGACTTTTAAGCTGCACAGCTAACTGAAAAAGGAACATCCTTCAAGCGGTGCCCTCATGGTTCCCATCCATTAAACACAAGCAATACTACCTGTATGTGAACTATGATACTGTTTAACTGCTTAGCCAATCAGAAATATTCAACCAGCAGCAGCTGTAGCACATCACCGTGACCCCCATTTCCCCATACATTTTGCATTTAATTCTAACTGTACTTTATACCCACACCTTATTCCACTCTATCCTTTCTACAAAGCTACATCTGTTTGGTAGTACACATGGTTGGATAACAGAAAACTCAGCCTTAATGACATGTATACTGGATTGACTACTACAAATTAAATAACAAAATTATTAAAGCAAAGACAGCTTACTGATAGTTTTTTTATCTGCTCTTAAGCAACTTGGGCTGGCCGACTCCTCTTGCCCTCATTCCGCTCATGCTCTCTCCGCTCCCTTGCCCTACCCCCAATTCCCACCCACTCCCACTACTCATGCACTTATTTTGAAGAATCCACTTCCCTATCTCATTTATCCAATTACAACCCAACAACTCTCTACTACTCCTACCAACAAAACTACCCCACCCACTATAGCCAAATCCACTAACTACAAATACTCTTCAGTTGCTCCAACTAAATACCACTGCCTAACTTCCTCCACTGTTTCTAACTTAAATAAACACTCCCTCCTGCTATAACATCATCATAATTCATCCCAAACCATAAACTACACTACCCACCCCTTCCTCAACTACTCTACAAAGTCATACATTGTACAAGATGTTAACCTTACACTGCTCAATTATCCTAACTCTTACTTACATAGCCCAGCTACAGCATACCATATCAATCTCTGTTTTATACCAAAATCACATTCTTCCCCATTTCTAACCCTTTTCCATCAAAATCCACTATACTAACTATATCCTCAAAAATATTTAATTGTTCACACATTGAACTAGCCACATTTAAATTATTCCTCAACCATCTTACAAACATATTTCTCTTCAGTATGACAAATTTATATCTAAACAACTACAAATAATATTCCTCATAACATCCCAACTTATTCTCAGTGGAGACATACACCCAAACCTTGGTCTGTCAACAACTCTAATAATCCCACCACCCATCAACAGAATATACTAAACCTCCCTAGAAAAGGAAGTGATTTGTTAATAATAAAGTTAAATATAAGAAGTATTCTGCATAAAATACAAGAACTACATGCTACCCTTACACTATACTCTCCAGACATAGTTCTTACAGTGGATATAAAAAGTTTACACACCCCGTTAAAATGCCAGGTTTTTGTGATATAAAAAATGAGACCACAATAAATAATTTCAGCACTTTTTCCCATCTTTAATTTGACCTGTACAATTCAATTGTGAAACAAAAAAATCTGTTAGGAGAAAATATAAAAAATAAAAAACGTACAATACTCTGGTTGCATAAGTGTGCACACCCTTAAACTAATACTTTCTTGTGTGTGCACACCCTTAAACTAATACTTTGTTGAAGCACCTTTTGATTTAATTACAGCATTCAGTCTTCATGGGTAGGAGTCTATCAGCATGGCGCATCTTGACTTGGCAATATTTGCCCAGTCTTCCTTGCAAAAGTGCTCCAAATCTTTCGGATTGTGAGGGTATCTCTTTTTGCGCAGCCCTCTTCAGGTCACCCCTCAGATTTTCTATTGGATTTAGGTCTAGGCTATGGCTGGGCCATTCCAAAACTTTAATTTTCTTCTGGTGAAGCCATTCTTTTGTTGATTTGGATGCATACTTGGGGTCATTGACATGAAGGATTGAATTCCTCTTCATTTTCAGCTTTCTAGCAGATGCCTGAAGGTTTTGGGCCAAAAGTGACTGGTATTTGGAACTGTTCATAATTCCCTCCACCTTGACTAAAGCCCCAGTTCCAGCTGAAGAAAAGAAACCTGAAAGCGTGATACTGCCATCACCATGCTTCATCATGGGGATGGTGTTCTTTTGGTGATGCTGTTGTTTTTGCTCCAAACATACATTTTGGAATTGTAGCCAAAAAGTTCAACCTTGGTCTCATCAGACCATAACACATTTTCTCACATGCTTTTGGGAGACTTGATGTATTGTTTTGCAAAAATTACCTTGGCCTGGATGTTTTTCTGTGTAAAAAAAGGCTTCTATCTTGCAACCCTACTCCGTAGTCCAGACATATGGAGAATACGGGAGATTGTTATCACATGTAGTACATGACCAGTACTTGCCAGAAATTCCTGCAGCTGCTTCAGTGTTGCAGTAGGTCACTTGGTAGCCTCCCTGACCAGTTTTCATCTTGTCTTTCATCCATTTTGGAGGGATGTCCAGTTCTTTGCAATGTCACCGTTGTCCCATATTTTCTCCATTTTCTGATGACTGACTTCACTGTGTACCATGGTATAGCCAATGCTGTGGAAATTTTTTTGTACCCTTTTCCTGACTGATACCTTTCAAAACGGAAATCCCTTTGATGTTTTGTAAGCTCTCTGTGAACCATGGCTTTTGCTGTAGTAGGCAACTGAGTAAATGTCAGGAAAATCCTATTAGGACAGCTGAACTTTATTTGGGGTTAATCAGAGTCCCTTTAATTGATGGCAGGTGTGTACCCAAGATGACTAAATGCTGTAATTAAATGAAAATGTGTTTCAACAACGTATTAGTTTAAGGTTGTGCATGCACAACAAAGCATTCGTTTAAGGGTGTGCAGACTTATGCAACCAGGGTATTGTACGTTTTTTATTTTTTTATATTTTTTCCCCTGACTTGCTTGTTTTTCAATTGAATTGTACATGTCATGGGTCACATTAAAGGTGGGAAAAGTTTTGAAAAGATTTATTGTGGTCTCATTTTTTTGTATCACAAAAACCTGGCATTTTAACAGGGGTGTGTAAACTTTTTATATCCACTGTATCACTGAGCCCTGGCTTAAACTAGAAATCAGTGACACTGAAATTGTTCCCATACATGTACAACATACGCAGGCAAGATAAAAAAAATCCCAAAGAGGTGGAGGCATTGCTTTACTATTTAAAAACGAAATACACTTGAAGTTATAGATAACACCCCCCCCCCCCAAGTTTCAATACTCCAAAGATACTTTTTACCAGAATAAAAATCAACTCAAAGAAAAGCTTAAATATAATCTGATCCTATATCCCCCCCTGGTAATTATATCAACACACTAGAATCCATCCTAAATTGGACAGTAAAAACCCTCCCCCACGGGACTATCATTCTGGGTGACTTCAATATCAATTGGTCCTCCTGTAACCAACTGCATCCTTCAAACCACATTAACCTCCACAGCTTCACTTAGATAATTCAAACTACAACTAGGCTAGACAAAGCATCAAAAAAAGAGTCCATCCTCGACTGGATCTTTACTTACCAACCTGCATGATCATATCACTCTGGTAGCCTTCTAGACTCTCTTAGTGATCACCTCCCAGCTTTTGTTCTCCGACATCAAGTAAATCCAACAAAAACTTCCTCTTTCCAACAAATTAAATATACAAAAAACTTCAAACCCCAAGATTTGTGTCCACATTCAAACTCTCTGATTGGAAGCCACTGAAATCCCTCCCCTTAGACAGTACAGTAGAATATTTCATTACTACTTTTCTAAACATCCTAAATAACATGGGCCCCCCACTAGAACAGTAAAAATTAAGTGCAACCATGCCCCTTGGCTTACTAAAGAAACAATATCGCTTTTAAAAGAAAGGGATGAAGACTGGGAAACTAGGGTCCAGAAGAAAACAGCACCAAATCAACAGAAGTACCTTCAACTAAGAAATAAGTCTAAAAAGCAAATCAGACTTGAAAAAAATCACTATACTGATATACAATCTAAGCACAAAAAGAACCCACAAAAATTCTGGTCTGCTATTAAAAAAAATCCTAAAACCAAGTCAAATTAGAACACACTCCCCACCCACTAGCAACTCCACTGACAATATTGCCACCCAGTTTAACAAATATTTCACTGAATCCATAACTGCCCTCACTAATAATAACCAACATCACCCCCAAATCTCTCTTCCTTAGCTCATGAAAACAACCACTTTTCCCTATAACCAGTCTCATCAACCTCAGTCTAAGCTACTCCTCTCTTGCTCGGTTTCAGAACTACTTGCTAGATTGCAGACAAGCTGTAAGATGGCAAAATAACACATTTTCTCTTCTACCTGTCTCTTTAGGTGTTCCACAAGGGTCTATTCTTGGTCCCTTTCTTTTTAACTTGTAATTTTTTCACCAATGACCTTCACACTGCCACCCTACATGCCACATTGATCCAACATGTAGATGATTCAGCCCTAATCTGTTCTGCTCCAACTCTCTATGAACTTCAGAAATAACTCAGGTTTCCTTTACTGCAGTTGAATCATGGCTATCAGATGCACAACTCATTCTTAACCCAAACAAAACTAAGTTGATGCTATTTCATCTCACAAAAGCCACAGATTCAATCTCTTCATTCAAAATATTGTCATGGAACAAAACTCCTATCACACCAGTCCCCCAAATCAAACTCCTAGGTGTGATAATAGATGATAACATGAAGTTTGACTTACATATTGCTCAAACAGTAAAAAAAAAAAGT
The DNA here is from genome assembly GCF_019279795.1 of Protopterus annectens. Lineage (NCBI taxonomy): Eukaryota > Metazoa > Chordata > Ceratodontiformes > Protopteridae > Protopterus > Protopterus annectens. Next base: position 383,257,753 of record NC_056734.1, on the reverse strand, counting down.
TCACAAAAAAAAACTTGGAACTCTATAAAGATGCAAAGAAATACCTTTCCAGTAATAATAAAACTATCATTGCAAGAATGCACCTAGTCTCCACACTTATCTATGCATCCACTCTATTCATTAACCTTAATAAATCTGGCTTAGCTAAAATAAACACCTGCTACAACAAAATAGCAATGTTCGCAACTGATTCAGCCTTTAGGACTCATCATTGCTAGGCCTTTAAGCAACTATCCGGGCCAGAACTACCTAACCTACTCATCTTAAGACAATTTACTATGACCCATCAAATATTTTGCTAACCCCAAAAAATCTGAGCTCTACAAAGTCTACTAAATCAATACTCAACTAAATGCTTACTGAGATCCAATAATAAATCACTTATAGACATAACCAGAAGTAAAAATAGCTCAGGTAACTCCCTATACTCCAACTACATTTCAAAAATCTGGAACACCATAGCCCTTAACATAAGAACTACAGTCCACAAAGCCAACATTAAAACCCTTATCAAATCCAATTTAGCTAGCTTTGCATATGCACCTGTTCCAACCCAGGCTAACCTACTTTCACAATATACACAGACTATTTGCAACACAAAGAATACATTCCTAAGATGTTAACCACATAAGGATAACACTGTCACTTGAGTGTGTGAAGGCTGCCAGCCCAGATAGCTGGAATTTTGTAAATAATTCTATGTCATTTGGGAATAGTAATATGATTTGTGAATAGTAATATGATTTGAATGTTTGTCTTACAAATGTAAGAAAACTGTATGTTATGTGCTGGGCTTCAAGAATGTAACCACAGTGTACCCTACTGGAAAAGAACAGAGTTAATGAGCAGACTCTAAGAAAATATGTTAATTGTTTACAATAGTGTTTATCTCAGGTACGGGACAGAGTGTCTGCAGCTAGAAATTCTTTCTATTGTCTGGAAACAGAAATAATCACATGTTTCAATGGTAAAAGTGTGTAACTGTTTTATGACTTCCAGTTCCAGGCAAGCTTCTAAGAGATAAGTATTGTTGACACAGAAGTGTTAAATTTTAAGTTTCTGTTGGAAACTGAAGGCGGAGGTGTCAAAGAATGATGTAATCTGAGATAAACCAAAAGAAATGTTTAATTGTAATTTAAGAACTATCTCAGAGAGTGAGTCTGTGCATTGTGTATCTTGTCTTTGGCCCTGAAACATCCATCTTCAGCACTTCTCATCTGCATTTGCTTTGCTCTGTAAGTAAGACTTAGATTACAGTGATTTCTCTTTGCGCTAGATAGGAACTTAGTAAGATTAGTTTAGATGTTTTCTGTATTTATGTGAGACTGTCCTGCAATGCTGTTTTGAAATATTTCCTGTGACTCTGAACTCTGCTGTCACTGTATTGAGTTATTGAGTATTGTCTTGTTCTTTTATTATTTATTATTAAATATATTTAAACATTTTAATTGTGTCTGGTTTGTTTAGAGATATTTAAGCTCTTAGAGTACTTGCATATGTATTTGGTGACACTGTACAGGCCACTCTTAAATGGCCTTAGTCTTGGACACACTTACCATTTGGATAATAGTAACATTACACAGTGGAATTGCTCACCCTTTGGAAAGGGCCTTATATTAGCTGATAAGAGTGGTTGTTGGCAGCTGGTACTACCTTATAGTCTGGGGAGAAGGGGGCATAGCTAGTGAACTTGTGCCAGCCTTCCCCAGGATTGTCTGTGTGTTTATATATAAATCAAATCTCAAAGGGTGTGTGTGTGTGTGTGTCAGCTATTTGGGCAGGGACACAAAGCACTGGTTGGACAGAGAGGGTGCTTGAGGTTTTGGCTTGACCACTCGGCTGAGATCTTAACCCTATAGCTGTGCCAGTGGGGAGTCTTATTAGAGATCTGGAGAGAGAGAGAGAAACCAGACCCAGACTTACTGTGATCTGTGTACGTTCTTAAGGGAAATTGTACTTTACTGTGTATGCACTTGTCACCCTCCCAATGTGCACGTCCCTTACTGGTGCTGGTGGTGAGGACTGAGGCGCCTTGATTACTGCGCCACTGCAGGGGTATCATATATTAATTGGCAGTAGTAGGATAGCTGCATCACATATTAATTGGTTGACTGTGGTGAGATAGCCATATCACACATGAATTGCCTTGTAGTAGTGTGAATACTGAATTCCTGTAACTTGTGTATAGTGGTCACTGAAGGTGCTTGTACTCTTAATCAGCCACGCAGTGAACACTCAGAGTTCATTTCAGAATTCTTTTATTTATTTATTTATTTTGTTAGCTTAGTTAGTCAGGGAGAGCAGGCAAGCATGTCAGCAGAGGAGTATGGCAAGCTGACAAGGAGCCAGTTGGCAGAGATGTGCCAGGCTAAAGGACCGGTGCATGTCAACCTGACTAATGCAGACATGATTGCAGCTTTAGTGACAGCTGCATCAGAGAATAGCAACCAGGAGGACAAACAGACTGGCCGTGGGGATGTACAACTCCCAGAGAATGGACAGATCAACCTTTCCACAGAGGACTTAAAAATCCATCTGGAGTTAAAGAGACTTCAGTTGGAGACCAAGCATTTGGAAATAGAAACAGCTGAGTGATTGAGACATATGGAGGCTGAAGAAAATGAAAAACTGTGACGTCTGCAGGCTGAAGAGAGGTAGAGGCAGAGGCAACATGAAAAGGAGATGCTGACCCTTCACCAGAGTCATGGAAGTAATGGGCAAGGGAGTAACTGGACCTCAGAAGCAACAAAGGTCAGTAAATTTCTTCCACAATTTACAGAGGAGGATACTTTTGATAGTTTTATTCATATGTTTGAGAGGGTACAATGGATATAAAAAGTGTACACACCCATGTTAAAATGCCAGGTTTTTGTGATATAAAAAAATGAAATCACAATAAATCATTTTAAAATTGTCCCATCTTTAATGTGTCCTATAACCTGTACAATTCAATTGAAAAACAAACAAATCTGTTATAGCAAAAAACATAAAAAATAAAAAATATACAATACGCTGCTTGCTTAAGTATGCACACCCTTAAACTAATACTTGGTTGAAACACCTTTCAATTTAATTACAGCATTCCGTCTTCTTGGGTACACACCTGCCATCAATTAAAGAGACTCTGATTAACCCCAAATAAAGTTCAGCTGTCCTAGTAGGATTTTCCTGACATTTACTCAGTTGCCTGCTACAGCAAAAGCCATTGTTCACAGAGAGCTTAGAAACCATCAAAGTAATCTCATTGTTGAAAGGTATCAGTCAGGAGAAGTCTACAAAACAATTTCCACAGCATTGGATATACCATGGAACACAGTGAAGACAGTCATCAAAAAGTGGAGAAAATATGGGACAACAGTGAAGTTGCAAATAACTGGACTTCCCTCCAAAATTGATGAAAAGACAAGATGAAAATTGATCAGGGAGGCTGCCAAGAGACCTAGAGCAACACTGAAAGAGCGGCAGGAATTTCTGGCAAGTACTGGTTGTGTACTACATGTAACAACAATCTTCTATATTCTCCACAAGTCTGGACTATGGGGTAGGGTTGCAAAATGGAATCCTTTTCTTACACAGAAAAACATCCAGGCCTGGCTAAAATTTGCAAAATAATACATCAGGACTCCCAAAATCATGTGGGAAAATGTGTTATGGTCTGATGAGACCAAGGTTGAACTTTTTGGCCACAATTCTAAAAGGTACATTTGGCGCAAAAACAACACTTCACATCACCAAAAGAACATCATCCCCATGGTGAAGCATGGTGGTGGCAGTATCATGCTTTGGGGTTGCTTTTCTTCAGCTGGAACTGGGGCTTTAGTCAAGGTGGAGGGAATTATAAACAGTTCCAAATACCAGTTACTTTTGGCCCAAACCCTTCAGCTGAAGATGAAGAGGAATTTCACCTTTCAACACAACAATGACCCCCAAGCATACATTCAAATCAACAAAAGAATGGCTTCACCAGAAGAAACTTAAAGTTTTGGAATGGCCCAGCCAGAACCCAGACCTAAATCCAATAGAAAATCTGTGGGGTGACCTGAAGAGGGCTGTGCACAAGAGATGCGCTCATAATTTGACAGATTTGGAGTGCTTTTACAAGAAAGAGTAGGCAAACATTGCCAGGTAAAGATGTGGCATGCTGATAGACTCCTACCCAAGAAGACTGAATGTTGTAATCAAATCAAAGGTGCTTCAGCAAAGTATTAGTTTAAGGATGTGCACACTTATGCAACCAGCTTATTGTACGTTTTTTATTTTTATACTTTTTTCTCCTAACAGATTTGTTTTTTTTTTCAATTGAATTGTACAAGTTATAGGTCACATTAAAGGTGGGAAACATTTTGAAATGATTTATTGTGGTCTCATTTTTTTATATCACAGTATGCAAACAGTATGATGTTGACCAAGAGCTCTGGGTATGGTTCCTGATCCCCTTACTCCATGGTAAAGCTGTAAGTGTTCTTTCCAAACTGTCTGATAATGACTGCTTAAATTATGTTGTAAAGAATTGTTTGCTAGAATTTTTTAAGTTAACACCTGAAGATTCTAGGAAAAAGTTTTGTGAGCATAGACACAAGGCAGATGAAAGTGTGTGTGAATATGTTGCTGAACTAAGCACTTATTTTCATAGGTGGGTGAGTGGATGTCAGGTCACTACCTTTGAATGGCTGGAAGACATTTTGGTGAGGGAAAAAGCCTTTAGCATATTGCCTGAGGACATGAGAATCTGGTTAGCTGATAGACAATGTCTTACTGTAGATGAGTTGAGGAAGAAGGGAGATGTATACCTAGCAAGCATGGCATCCCTGCACAGGAAAGGGACACCCAGTGCTGCTCATGGGTCTAAGGGAACCCATGGTGGGCAGCCCAGACTGCCCCAACAGAATCTGCCAATAGCAGGGGAAGCCAGTAGTCCAGGTATACATGCAGGACCAAGGGTTAAATGTTTTAAATGCAACCAGTGGGACCATGAAGCATATAGATGTCCATGGAGGCAAGGTGGGGAACAAAAGTTGGGAGAGCCAGTAAGGGGAATGACAAAATGCTAACAGTAGGTTATCTTGAGCCAACAAGGGTACCAAACTACCACCCTGCAGATGTCCTGATAGGGAATGATTTTGAAAATGCAGTACTATGTATTCATGCAGTTGCACGCAGTCAGGCTTGGAGACAAGCATGTGGGTCTGGCAGCCTGGGGGAGACCCAGACAGACCACACACTTGCAGCCAGGACTGGTGGGTGGTTACTTCAGGGAGGGAGCTACCCTGTAGCAGTGAGACTGAAGGTGAGCCACAGCTGCTTGTTGGTACTGATGCTCCCTTGGACAGAGTGACTGCAAGGGCAGAGGTGAGTAGTAGTACCCAGGCTGACAGTGAGGCACCACTTTCAGAGGATGCCAGACTTCCCATGGAAGGGGAGCTGGGAAGGGTTACAAAGAGAGAATTGAGTCAGGCTCAGCTCTCAGACCTTACATTACAAGGCATGAGGGAGGTAGCTAGTGAGGCACCTGAATCTCAAGGGAAGGAGGAATCTGCATACTGGGACAGAGGACTACTGTATAGAGAGTGGACCCCTGAGGGAGGGCTAGAGGGTGAGGGAATACAGCAGTTGGTAGTGCCCAGAGCCTACCATCTGGCACTTCTAACCATAGCCCATGATATTCCCTTTGCAGGTCATATGGGCATAAAACGTACAAAGAGACATATTATGCAGAACTTCCTTTGGCCTGGAATTTCCAGAGCTGTAACAGGGTACTGCAGGACCTGTAAGCAGTGCCAAAAGGTAAGCAAGGCAGGAGACAAGGTGAAAGCTCCTTTGATGCCTTTGCCTGTGATTGAGGAGCCATTTCAGAGGGTAGCTATGGATATTGTGGGGCCTCTGAGTACCCCAAGTTCCACAGGGAAAAGTATATCCTAGTGGTAGTAGATTATGTTACAAGATACCCCGAGGCAGTGTCTCTGTCATCCATTAATGCAGAAAAGGTGGAAAATGCTTTGCTAGAGATTTTCAGCAGGGTAGGTTTCCCAAAAGAAATATTGACTAACAGAGGTGCCAATTTCATGTCAGACCTGCTGACTTGTCCGTGGAAGTACTGTGGGGTGAAGCACCTAAAGACCACCCCCTACCATCCCCAGACTAATGGTCTTGTTGAGAGGTTAAACTCTACAATCAAGATGATGCTACAGGCTTTTGCAAACCACTTTAAGAGGGACTGGGACAAATATTTGCCCCTTCTGTTGTTTGCTTAAAGGGAGGTGCCCCAGGAATCCACAGGTCTTTTACCCTTTGAGTTGTTGTATGGGCATATGGTGAGGGGACCTCTAGATTTAATTTGAGATGAGTGGGAGGGTGAGTGTGATTCCCCACAAGGAGTCTGTTGTGGCATATGTCCTAAACCTCAGGACAAGGCTTAGGAAACTCATGGGCTTGACGCAGGAGAACTTAGCAGAAGCCCAACAGCAGAAAAAGGTCTGGTATGACAGGAATGCTCGAGCTACTGAGTATGCTGTAGGGCAGCAGGTAATGGTTCTCATTCTTGTAAGACACAACAAGCTGCAGGCAGCTTGGGAGGTACCCTACAAGGTGATAAGGATGTTACTTACATGGTAGAACTGCTAGTCAGGGGGAAGTACAAATTGTACCATGTTAACATGGTGAAACCTTATCATGATAGGGAGGCCCTTGTGTTGAGTATTTGCAGTGGATTGCAGGAAGAGCCTGAGGGGTATCTGGTGGCTGATCTCCTCAGTGAGGCTCGGACTGACACGTCAGTGGAAGGGGTATCAATGTCCCAGCAGTTATCCCCTACCCAGGTTCGAGAAATCCAAACAGTGTTAAAGGAGTTTGGGGACATGTTCACTGGGAAACCAGGGTGCACCCACCTGATGCAACACCATGTGGATACAGGACCCCAAAGGCCTATTAAGCAGGCCCCTTATAGGGTGCCTGAGAAAGTCAAACAGACTGTGAGGGAGAAGATACAGAAAATGTTGGAACTAGGGGTTATTCAGGAGTCCAGCAGTCCCTGGGCCTCCCTAGTGGTGCTGCTACCAAAGAAGGACGGTAGCACCAGGTTCTGTGTGGACTACAGGAAATTAAATAGTCACACAGAGTCAGATGTTTACTCCATGCCTAGGACAGATGAAGCCCTAGAGCAGCTGGGTGGGGCTAAATATCTTACCACCATTGATCTTACCAAGGGTTACTGACAGGTGCCCTTGACTCCCAGTGCTAGAGAGAGGTCAGCCTTTGTGACTCCTTTTGGCTTTTATGAGTTAACAAAGATGCTTTTGTGATGCAAAATGCCTCAGCAACTTTCTAGAAGCTGGTAAATCATATCCTAGCATGAGCAAGAGATTTTGCCATTGCTTACCTAGATGATATTGCCATTTACAGACATTTCTGGCAAGAGCACCTTCAGCATGTCAGGGAGGTGCTGGGCAGACTACAGAGGGCAGGGTTGACCATTAAGCCCAGCAAATGTCAGGTGGGTATGGCAGACGTCTCCTATCTGGGACATAGAATGGGAAGTGATAAGATCAGGTCAGAACCGGTAAAAGTGGAAACCATTCAGGCATGGCCTGCACCTGTTACCAAAAAGCAGGTGAGGTCATTTTAGGGACAGCAGGGTACTACAGAAAGTATGTCCCCAGTTATAGTACTATAGCTATAGCTGCTCCCCTCACAGACCTGATAAGGAAAAACAGGCCAGATAAAGCAGTGTGGACCCCAGCATGTGAACAGGCATTCCAGGAGCTTAACGAAGCTTTGGGAGGACCCCCTGTGTTAGCCATTCCAGATTACAGCAAATACTTTGTTGTGTAGGTGGATGCTTCAAACCATGGGGTGAAGGCTGTACTTAGCAAGATTTCTTCAGAGGGAGAAGAGCACCCAGTGGTTTATCTCAGTCGTAGGCTCCAACCCAGGGAGGAATGCTACGCAGCTGTAGAAAAATAATGTCTAGCTATAGTGTGGGCACTGCAGAAACTTCAGCCTTATTTGTATGGAAGGAAATTCACTGTAGTTACAGACCACAATATCCTAACATGATTACATCGAGCCAGCCAGCAAAATGCCAAGTTACTAAGGTGGAGCCTAGGGTTGTAAGCATATGATATGACAGTGCAGAACTGAAGTGGGGTTAGCAATGCCAACACAAATGGGCTCTCAAGACAGGGAATGGGGCAAGGTATTCCCAGATAGATTCAACCTTCTCAAGCAATATTTCTCAAGAGTCACTTGAAAAACTAGCTTGTGTTTTCTGGGGGGGGGGGGTGTAAAGACTGCCAGCCCAGCTAGCTGGAATTTTGTAAATAATTCTGTCATTTGGGAATAGTAATATGATTTGAATGCTTGTCTTACAAATGTAAGGAAAACTGTATGTTATGTGCTGAGCTTCAAGAATGTAACCACAGTGTACCCTATTGGAAAAGAACAGAGTTAACTTGCAAATGCTAAGAAAATAAGTGAATTGTTTATGATGGTGTTTATCTGTGCTAGGAGACAAAATGTCTGCAGCTAGAAATTATTTCTATTGTCTGGAAACAGAAATAATTACAGGTTTCAAAGGTAAAAGTGTGTAACTGTTTTACGACTTCCAATTCCAGACAAGTTTCTAAGAGATAAGCATTTTTGACACAGAAGAGCTATATTTTAAGCTTCTGTTAGCCTGGAAACTAAAGGCAGAGGTATCAAACAATGATGCAATCTGAGATAACCCAGCAGAAATGTTTAATTGTAATTTAATAACTATCTCAGAGAGTGTATCTTGTCTTTGGACCTGAAACATCCATCTTCAGCACTTCTCATCTGCATTTGCTTTGCTCTGTAACTAAGGCTTAGATTACAGTGATTTCTCTTACAGATAGATAGGAGCTTAGTAAGATTAGTTTAGATGTTTTCTGTACTTATGTGAGACTGTCCTGCAATGTTGTTTTAAAATATTTCCTGTGACTCAGAACTCTGTTGTCACTGTATTGAGTTATTGAGTATTGTCTTGTTCTTTCATTATTTATTATTAAATATATTTAAACCTTTTAATTGTGTCTGGTTTGTTTAGAGATAGTTAAGCTCTTAGAGTACTTGCATATGCATTTGGTGGCACTGTACAGGCCACTCTTAAATGGCCTTAGTCTTGGACCATTTTCATTTGGATGATAGCAACATTACATAGTGGAATTAATAAGAGTGGTTGGTGGCAGCTGGTACTACCTTATAGTCTGAGGAGAAGGAGGCATAGCTAATGAATCTGTGCCAGCCTTCCCCAGGAATGTCTGTGTGTTTGTATATAAATCAAATCTCAAAGTGTGTGTGTGTGTGTGTGTGTGTGTGTGTGTGTGTGTGTGTGTGTGTGTGTGTGTGTGTGTGTGTGTGTGTGTGTGTGTGTGTGTGTGTGTGTGTGTAGGGACACGAAGCACTGGTTGGACAGAGAGGGTGCTGGAGGTTTTGGTTTGACCAATCAGCTGAGATCTTAGCCCTATAGCTGTGCAAGTGGAGAGTCTTATTGGGGATCTGGAGAGAGGGAGCAACCTGCCCCAGACTGACTGTGATCTCTGTGTCCTCTTAAGTGAAATTGTACTTTACTGTATGTGTACTTGTCATCCTCCCAATGTGCACGTCCCTCACTGGTGCTAGTGGTGAGGATTGAGGCTCCTTGATTACTAGGCCAGTGCAGAGACATCACAGCATGTAATAATAGTGTCTTCCTTCTGTATATATAGTATCCTATTACATTTCATTACCTCTAATATCAAACCTTGTAATTGTATATGACATCTACTTTATAATGTATTAAGTGGACCACTTCTCATGTTCACTTTTGTTTAAAAACTGAGCTTCTGAAGACAAACATACTTAGGTCTGTCTCAGCATTTTACCACAAATTTCTATTCTTTCTTCTCTCAAAGCGTTTTTATCTCAAAGTGTTATCAATGTCACTTGTCTATTACGATGTATCTTCGTCCATTGTATAATGTGTTATATATTACTATATATAATTACCGCAAAATGTAACCTGTGTTAATTGTGTATCACAGCTATTTCATAATGCATTATGATAAGCTTTCTATTATATTCCTGCTGTAATTCGTTTTCTTATTTTTATAATCTTGTACTGTTAATAACAGAGGTTTTCTCCTCAGGCCTCCCCTTAAAATGAGCCTGCCCAGTCTGACTTTCCTGGAAAACAAATGCAAAATAAAATAAATAAATAAATAATTTTTAACCCTAGAAAATTGTGAAAATGGTGATGTTTTGCCATATACGGTGGAGAGTGCAAACAAGGCTCTGACAGACTGTGGATAAAAGCAAACTGTTGCTGTAGCTACTGTGGAAGAAATGCTTAATGTTATTCTGCAGTCCAGTTTACAACTGGAAGCTAACAGGTACATATTGGCAGAGGTAAAATGTGTCCACTGGCATACAACAGGAGGCTGACTGACAGTCTGTGTCAGAGCAGAGTCAACTAAAATATTACGTGCTTCTCAGACAAGAATGCAGAAAGTTCTAAGGTTTACATGAATAAAGCTCTGACTATACACCAGATGACTTGTGTTCAGTTATCAGCGTGGGAAAATGGAAGAGCCCAGCATGGGAGTGGAAGTGAGTGGTCAATGCTGACCTGCTAACTGCAGGGATAAGAGAGGCAGCTCAACTTATTGCACTTTTGACCCCTAAATGAGTGTAGAGGTCTACTTGGTAGCTTTATGGGTCAATGTGATAACTGTACTGCTTGGTAGCTGTGGAAGGGACTAGATATGTATTTGTCTGTGGTGGGGATGCAAACATACACTACTCCTCAGAAAGCAGGATTTGTGGAAGTCAGAAATACCACAGGTAGGAGATAGGTTTGGGAGGGGCTACACTTGAAGGATCTTCTCCCAGTTTCTGTCATCTTCAGGGAACAAATAGACTTGTAAGGCTTCCTTCCTGATGAGAAAAAGAATGGACCATAGGGATCTCATCTGGTTAGGAGACTGAATGGGCCTGGCTGTCACCTCAGGCAGTAAGGAATGAATGAATACATAGTACTTTGGGAGATGGAGAGGCCTGAAGCAGTTGTTGGGGTACAAAATATAGCAACAAACCTCTGAGGATTTGAGGCAACAGGCTGCATAGAGATAACCCATAGATTGCAGCAGAATGGAAACCAAGAACAGCTACAGAAGGGTAAACCACTAAGGTGAAAGTTTTCTGGATTGGCCACTGCTTATAAAAACTATCTACAGATGATGTGAAGGCCGTCTTGTCTCACATCTTTGTACTTCCAAAAGAAGGGGATCATCATCATCTGCTAGTGGTGAAATGAGCACAAGACAGACATTTTGAATGGAGGACAATAACCACAGTGATACATGCCAACACTGACAAGCCTGGATCTGTATGCCAATGAAGGTAATGTGGTCTCGCATGTTTGATCTGATCCATTTTGCTCAGTCATACCAACCAAATTCTACAACATCTGTTAATGGATTGGTTCCAAAAGGTCTGCCAGCTGTAGCCCCTCCCCCACAAAACTGGGTAAGTCCAAGTAACCCTAAAACTGTTCAGCATAGTAAAGCTGAAGAGGTATTTCAGATTTCTGACATAGAACGGCTTTATATGCAGAAGGATATTAAACCTAATGAGAATGTTTCTTAACTAATGTGGTAATCAGAAAGGTATTTGCCTATAAAGGGCAACCCTGGCAGATCCAGTCCTCCTGAATATGGGCTAAGAAATATGTTAAAAAGGTATTAAATATCATGAATTTGGTCATCAAGCAAAATAATGTCAATTAGGAAGCTATGAGATTCAGTGTATGTATATGGGGGATACCATTGTTGAATATACATTTTGTAATGTGGTCTGAATGTTTTTCCTCATGGGGTAAGATAATTATGAATATGAAATGGTGAAAATTTACTAGCTATATGGAACATGGTGACAATGGTAAACTAGACTGAAGTGTCAAGAATTAAATCAGACCAAGGGAGTGGGTATTCATACAGGCAAGCAGAATTATCCAACAAGAAGGTAGGTAAGCCAGAATGATCAGTTTACCACCACTACCATGTCTGGTGCCTCTGTCTCTTCGACCCATTAGTCAAATCTGGTTTACTGGTGATGAAGTCTGGCCCAAACATCTATTCCATCAACAATGGCATAGCCCTTAAATTATGGACTGTACTACTGACAGGGAACACCTGATAATACCTGATTTATGAAGGTTCACATAACAACACAGGACAAAGTTAAATGGCTTCCTTGCTCCTGGGTAAATTCAGAAGTTTAGATTGCGACACATCTTACATGTGGGATACAGCATAAAGAGAGCAAAACGTGAGATAGCGTTGGTGTTTACATATACTACTGTGCACTGCTTGTATGTTGCAATTTTTTTTGGCAATGTGTAATATAGTATTAAAGAATTAAACATTTGCAAAAAACAGACAGATCATAAAACTCTGATGCCCCACCTTGTTTTGACAGGATTCAATTATTTTTGTAGAGCTTCCTGTTACAAAACAGCTAAAAATAAATTGCATACAGCAAAGTATGAAGTTGTGCAAGTAGAAAGGTCTCATACCTTGAGTGCTACTTATAAAAGCCCTGCTGAAAAATGTATAGAAGAATATGCAAAATGAGAGCTCAGTGCAATACATGGCAAAACAATATCAATTAGGAAGCTATGAAATGCAGTGTACGTATATAGAGAAAATACACACCATTGCTAAATACCCATTTTGTAATGTGGTTTGAATGTTTTGCCCTCATTCCATGAGAACATCTACTGCTACATGAGGAACACCCCTGCTACATGGAAAACACCACCTGCTACATAAAGTACACCCCTTGCTATTTGGGAAACAACATCTTCTACATGATGAACTCCCCCTGCTACATGACGAACACCCCTGCTACAAAGTCTCCATGGGGAACATCAACTGCTACATCAGGAACAATCCCCTGCTACATGGAAAGCACACCTTGTTACATGAGGCAGACCCCTGCTACATGAAGAACATCCCCTGTTACATGAGGATCACCTCATGAAGCATGAGGAGCACCCTCTGTTTAATGCCATCTAAGGAAAGTATGTGCAACACTGAGTACAGGCCAGGGAATGAGAGTGCAACTGATGGGTAAGAAAGCAAAATACATGGTGGGGATTATATGTACCAAATCATGAAGCTCATGGATGTTGCTGTGGTACATTTTCACCACCTCACATGGGCTCTGATGGTTTGTTTTTGTATAACTACATTTATGTAAACTACTGTCACAGCAGTCATGCTGAAAGGGCACCCATGTTCCCTGTTAACTGCTTAAAGGGCACTGTATAAATGGCACTATCAGGGCTGGTTAGAGATATGTATTTATTAGCTGGAACAAAGCATAGAACACAGTCTAATGAGGGAACACCACTGCACTAATTACACTGCAGGGGTGCAGAAGTTGCCCCACAGCAGTGTCACTGAACAATGCTCCAGTGACTAGTGGGGCGCTGAAAGTTAATAAACCAGCCCTGATGTAACAATAAACTTACTAGCTGTAGTTTCTCTTTTGTACTATTCTTTCACTAGAAATATGCATCTGGGAATTGTATACATCTCTGATATAAATATAAATATATATGGAACTTATGCTCTGGATATATTATTTTACTTTGTAAATTAATAGGTTAATTATTGCATAATGTCAGTTGTTTAGCAGTATCATCCTGCTAAATGACAGCATGCATTTACTTTATATGTGTGTGATATCTTGCCTTCTTAGATGCCTCTGTAACTCTAACATCAAAGTAGCTCAGCAGCTGCTTGGTGCAGTCATTTGCCCTTTTAGGTGTGCAGGATAAAAGACTGAGAATATCCCCTGGCCCATATTATTGAGAAATTTCACATCAGTTGCCTCTGTCGTGTTCTTTTACTTAAGAAAGGAAGACGCGGGACAACTGTGTGCTGTTGCTACCAACTCCAAACTTTATTGACAAGCCAGCGTACAAAATACAATCAACATCCTTCCTGTCTCACAGCCCTTACGTCATGCACCTCCCCGCCCCCACAGAACATTAGCTAGGCAAAACAACTCAGTCCATTGAATACACCACATCTCCTTTTCTATAAGGCCCCTTTTCCCTTATTACAAAACCCAGATCTATTCAATCTCTTCGTCCTCACTACGAACTTGGTGCATGGCCACAACTGCTCACTTAGCCATGTTCAGATTACTATAACACAATTGACATTGCTATTTACAGGCTGTTCACTACAAATCCAATCGGTCCGCTTGTTAATAATTCTTCCTGATCTGGTCCTCACAACATCACTTTGTACCCGGTTTCCGGTGAAAGGCCATTGCAAGGTGGCAAGGCCTCAACGGTCTTACTTAACTCACTCTCCTGACCCACAGGGTTTGATTTGCACTCGAGCTCTGGCAAGGGGATCAGATGCACACGGTTTCTCCGCACAGTCCCTTGGGGCACGTCTACCTTAAATGACCTCGGGCGGTAATGCTTTTGGTCTACAGTACCTGGGGTCTTCATATCTGTCACCCACACCTGGTCACCGGGCAACACCTCACCCAGCGGCCTCGCCCGATGGCGTCGGTTGTAGTTTGCCGCATTATACACCCTCTTCTCCTCCTCTTTCCCCACAAGCCTTCTCCAGTCGGGCAGCACCGGGTCCAACTGATGAATCGGAAGAGAAGTCTGCAACCGACGTCCCATGAGAAGTTCCGCAGGGCTATAGCCATTCTGCAGTGGCGTTGTCCTGTACGCCAGAAGAGCCATGCGGATCGGCACTTTTCTTAAGCAGGTTCTTCACAGTCTGAACCCCGCTACTCTGCGGAACCTGGGGCTGCTTGTAACATGCAAGCGTGGCGAAGTCCACAAAAGATTGGCCTGAAAACTGAGGGCCATTATCGGACACGAGGACCTCTGGGATACCATGAAGGACTTTAGGTGGGTGATGACCTCCTCGGATTTGCTATGCTTCAACAATGCGATCTCAAGAAACCTGGATAAATAATCCACAACAAGAAGGTAAGTATGTCCTTTTAGTTCAAATAAATCCGAGCCCACTCGTTGCCATGGTCTGTCCGGACATTCAGTGGGGATGAGGGGCTCATGATGATTCCTCCTCTCTGAGATGCACGTCCTGCATCCCGAAACCATGTCGTTTATCTGTTGGCTGAGCCCAGGCCACCAGACAGTCTGGCAGGCTCTGGCTTTGCACTTCACGATACCTTGATGTCCCTCATGTAATTTCAACAACACCTCATTACGCATGGCAGAGGGGATAACAAGGCGGGAGTCTTTTAACAGCAACCCATCTTTCACTGTTAATGTAGAACGATCTGGCCAGTAGCTCTTCAGCAAGGGTTCCTGGTTCGCATACAACGGCCACCCCTGACTGCACAAGTCCATAACCCGCACACACACACTGTCTGCTTTCAACTGCTCCCGTAGTGTCTGGAGGAAGGAAGGTTTCACCTGCATGTTTTCCACAATACTGTTCACATAGATATCCGTGTCCTCCATCAACTTTGTTTCCTCCAGTGTTAGCCTGGTTTTAAGTGGAGAACGTGACAAGGCATCTGCCACCCACAGAGATTTCCTGGAGCGCATTGCACTGTGTATGAGAACTGCATCAGTCTCATCCTGAAGCGTTGGATTCTAGGCGGTAGAAGATCCAGCGCCTGGCCTCCAAGCAATGAAACCAAGGGTTTGTGATCAGTTTCTAGACAAAACGATTTACCTAATAGGTAATCTCTTGCCCAGGTAGACGCTAGAGCCTCTTTCTCAACCTGGGCATATCGTTGCTCTGTAGGTGAGAGTGACCTTGATGCCACAGGTCTCCAGCCGTCCTCCCATTGTTGCTGCAGCACGCTCCCTAACCCAAAGGATGATGCATCCAGAAACCTTCGTATCCCTATTATACAGCCAAAACTGGAGGTGAGGTGGTCGCACCTTTTAAGTCATTGAATGCCTTTTCCTGGTCCCCCCAGTACCAGCTATTCTTTTGCGATAGTAAGTCTCTCAGAGCTCTATCCCTCTCAGCCAAATGAGGGATGAACTTTCCCACCTGATTCACCATGCCCAGGAAACTCCTGAGTTCTCCTACCGTTGCAGGGGCTTCCATCTCCGTGATGGACGCGGTCCTCCTTGGATCTGGGCTTATGCCTGAATCTGTGATGACATGGCCCAAGAAGGTCACTTTGCTCCTTGACAGGTCACATTTCCCCACGTTCAGCGTGATGCCTGCCTCTTCCAGTCTCTTTAATGCCGCATGAAGCCGGGCATCGTGTTCCTCCTGGCAACGACCCCAGACCAGCACGTCGTCCATGTGGCAAATCACCCCTTCTAGTCCTTCAATGACCTCTGCCATCATGCGTTGAAAGTGTTCGGGTGCAGAGTTAATGCCAAAGGGAAGGCGATTGAAGCAAAAACGCCCAAAGGGGGTTATGAATGTAGTGAGCCGACTCCTCTGACAAAGGAATTTGCCAAAATCCCATATTGGCATCCAGTTTACTAAACACAAGCATCCCAAGACTCTGCGGCAGCACAAACCTCTCCCTGCATACGTATTCATTTAACTTAGTGTAGTCTACACATAGTCTCAGTCTGTTACTGTCTTTCTTTGGGACGACAACCATGCCTGCACACCAGTCAGTAGGTTCCTCCATTCTGGTAACAACACCCAGCATCTCCATCCTCATTAACTCCTCCTTCACTTTCCCCATCAAAGGTAGGGGTATCCTCCTGGGGGTCTTCAAAGAGTATGGCAACGCATTTGGCTGAAGCTTTATATGGTATTTCCGCTGCACTACCCCAGCCCAGAGCACAGTTCAGGGTATGAGGCCTTCAAAGACTCCATGGTAATAGTGTCAACCCGCTTCAGGAGACCCAGCCCCAAAATAGCAGGAAGACCTAAAAGCGGAGGCCTTTAACAACATACACCTTCTCGCATGTCTGTCTTTGTCCATAACCAAGCCAGCTCCAAGGATCCTGTGACCTCCAGTGGCGCCCCTCCAGGCCCCAACAAGGGTCGCTCCGGCTGCTGGAGCAGAGGAGCATTCTTCCCCCTGAACAAGTTGTCCAGGTCTGACCTGGAAATAACAGTAACATCCGGTCAAGCTTGAAAGTCATAGATGTGCCCTCTATTTGAACCTCCACAATCCAGGAATGGTTCCCGGAGGAGACAGAACCAAGAAAAACCCTGTTCTTCCCGCCGCCAGGCTCCTCGTCCTCCTCGATACACTGCATAATCTGCCTGCAGACTCGCTGGTAATGGCCCTTCTTCCCACACCGAGACATCTTGCAGCAGTCGCCGGGCATAGGAGTTTGTGATGAAATGGGCCCCACACCTGTAACACTGCGAAATCGGTTGCCTTTTGCATCTGTCGCTGAAAAATCGGCGCCAAGGCCTTGCCCCAACCTTTCGAGGGCTCCAGCCGGCGTTTGGTGTCGAGTGGTGTCTGCACAGCATTCACGTTATACTGCAGGGCACTACTATCGCACCTCAAGGCCGTCTGCTGCCTCTTTACCTCCTGCGACTGTCTGGCCATGTTTACAGCTCTCTCCAAGTCCAACTCTTTCTCCATCTGCATCCGCTCGGACAGTCTGGTGTCAGCCAAGCCCACAACAATTCTATCTCTTATGAGCTCACCCATAATTGCAGTGCTCAGCTAAAGCATGCAAGGCAGTAACAAAAGCATCAACAGTCTCATTCAGTTCTTGTTTTCGCATGTTAAATCGCACGCTCATAAACAATGTTCTTTTGACAATAAAAATCTTTCAAGCAGTCTTTCACTTTGGCATACTCCTGATGCTCTGCATCGGTTAGTTTGAGGCCTCTCAGGACATCGCCTGCCTCATCGCCCATGCAGTATATCAGGGTGTTCACCTGGTTCCCTTCTGGGTTCGAAGATAAGTTGCTGGCCTGACGGAACCGCTCAAAACATCCATCGTGTCCATTCATGAGGTTTGGAGAAATCAAAGGGCTCAGGCTGAATGCTAAACGTAGCATTAGGAGCTTAGCCATGTTAATTCTAGCATTTTCTTCGTCCGACATGTCCGTCCCCACGGCCCTAGGTCACTGTCTTCAGCAAGTGTTCAGCAGTCCCAGGCACAGCCACACAGCACTTCTGACACCATGTCGTGTTCTTTTACTTAAGAAAGGAAGACGCGGGACAACTGTGTGCTGTTGCTACCAACTCCAAACTTTATTGACAAGCCAAAATACAATCAACATCCTTCCTGTCTCACAGCCCATGCACCTCCCCCACAGAACATTAGCTAGGCAAAACAACTCAGTCCATTGAATACACCACAGCCTCTGCCATAGAATAAACTGCTGTGCGAGAAACAGATTTTTCTTGTTTTGTATTGCTCATGTTAACTTTTTTCATTGTATTGTGTATTTTTATTGCAGCATGTTATTTAAAGATTTTTTTTTTCTCTTGAACACTAAAAGTTGCAGGTAGGAGGCAAACAAAGATATTGTCTCTGTAATTCATTGGAACTAAAAGACATTTATCAGTGAATTATGTGAGGACTAGCATTTTTATGAATAAATGTTCCAAAATTGACCTGACAAAGCTCACTTCATCTGCCTCTGCCATAGAATAGACTGCTGTTTGGGAAAAATTTCCCACCCGCCCAATCTTTGGGTCGAATGGGGTGTTGTTAGAGGACCACAGAAATATTACCTCTCTCCATGTAGTCCATCTTGTTTATCCTCATCCTTGGCTAGCACTCTGTTTCTGAGGCAGGGTAGCAAATATCTCATGTTTATTGACAACCTGTTTCTTATATTGCATACTGGTTACACATCTGAGACATGCACTTATTTTTCTAAATTGGAGACTTATCTCTCCATCCCACCTACGGTCAGTAAACAGCAGCATGACAACATTACATTATACTACAACATCACTCCTACATATGCTAAGGTGGAAAAGAAGCCCTTGCCTCGGCCTCATAGGCCTCAGAGACGTCCTCCAAGCTTGCATAAGCCAATGTAGTTAAAATATTACCACCACAGCCGTACCCATTCCTGATGCAAATGGGAGTAAACCACACTGCAAATCTGTACCCATTAAGGACCAGTAAGTCTACAGCATACCCGAGAAATGTCTTAGTCCCACACACACACACACACACACACACACACACACACACACACACACACACACACACACACACACACACACACACACACACCTCCACCACTCGCCAGGTTGTCAAGGATAGGCTAGGATAGCAGTTTGCTGCCTCTCTGGTGTTCAGATAAAGGATGTTACTAGCGTGAATCAACGGGTTCTTAATGAGAATCCAGAACCCAATGTGTGTGCAATGTCTGAGTGCTTAAATGTAATGAATTCATTAGTCATTGGAAGTAGTAGTAATTGTGTTTTAAATTATGATTCAAACAGTTCCATAATTTCAAATGAAAGTTTATTGGAGTGAAGTGTTTACTCGACATCTAAAATGTTTGAAGTGGGAAGTGAATGGTTGCAGAATCAAGTGATTTTGTCCAATATTGATTCAAGCAGAAATGGAGGTGAGGGTATTCAGTTAGATGAAGGAGTAGAGCCTTCATTATTCAACAGCACAATGCTTTTAACAACTACTGGGGTTGAAACGGAAAACGATTGCTTGGGTAATGATGCGATTTTGTCAAATATGGATCAAAATAAAAATGGGGGAGGGGGCAGTCAATTTAACCACAAAGTAGAATTTTTACAGGCACAAAGTATGGTAGATCAGCCAAGTGATTTACTTTTTGGGGGCACAAGCCCAGCATTTCAGGATATGATTAATACTGAAAGTGTGACATCTGATGAGATTTCTGAAGAAAATCAAAAAATGTTTAATTTTAATGTTTTGAAAAATCCAGAAATATTTACTGACACTTTCGGTGATTATAAAGTATACAATTATTCAAAGATGAAACTGGACGCTGGGCATGCAAATTTGCTATCAAAAGGTTTCACATTTGTGCCATGTAGAAAGGGGACACTATCAACAATGCTAATTGATTTGAAACTATTTGACCAATTATGAACAAAGTGCCCAACCAATCAAATGGTTGGTTTAAGTTAGATATAAGGGAATATTTTAAGAAATCAAAAAATGATGGGTACACTAATTTAGCCCCGAATGAATACAAGTTATTAAGTGAGTTAGCTGACAACAAAGGGGTGCGTATAATGAGACCTGATAAAGGTAATGGTGCTGTGGTGGTTGACAAAAATGATTATATAGATGCTATGACAAGTATGTTAATGGAAGACAACTATGTGGAAAGTAGCATTAACGAAATGAATGTGGCATATATGAAGCTTGAGCTAATGACTGAAGACATGCTTTTTCAGGGGCAAATAACCGAAATAGAATGTGATTTTTTGAGGAGTCCTAATCCAGTAGTAAGCGGGATATTTGGGATTCCCAAATTGCATAAAGGCCTTGATGATGTTAAATTCAGGCCTATAGTGGATGGCAAATGAAGCAAGACATGCTTCATGAGTCAATATCTGGATTATTATATGCAAAAAGGTCACCTTGTCATCACAATAAACAAAACATGCTGGAGGGATAGGTTCCTGACCCAGAGACTCCCCAGACTCTGGAATAAACTGCCCATACATGTCAAGCAGAGCACCTCTTTGGCCCTCTTCAAAAGGAACCTTGATGACTAGATGGGAGAAAGGAAATTCACCCCAGGGATCATGTCAGTCGCCCTGCTTGACAGGGGTCCAGGGAAGTAAATAGTGTGGGAAGAAATATGCAGGGAATTGTTATGGCTAGGCTTGTATAGGCCCGAGGGCCGATAGCCTAGTACCAACCTATGAACCTATGAACCTAGGTACCTTTGGATATATTACCGAGGATTCTTGGACTTTTTTAGGAAAATTAAATACAATAACTATTACTGATAACACCATGTTAGTTACAATTGACGTTTGCAATCTATTTTCGGTTATTCCACATGAAATTGTATTAAGTTGGTTAGAGTGTCAAATGATAAAGATGGGCCTGTATGATCAAGACCAAGTGAATGTATTTATCACCCTGATGGAAGCAGTATTATACAATAATTTCTTGTATTTCGAAGGGCATTTTTATAAAGTTACTGATGTAGCGATGGGGGCCGCTTGTGCCCCCATTTATGCCAATTACATAATGTCCTTTTGGGAACAGGAATATGTATTTCAAAGTGCCCATAACAAGTACATTAAACAATACACGCGTTTCCTGGATGATATTTTTATCGTCTGGGAAGGAAATTGTGAGCAGTTTAAGGCATTTTTGAACTACATCAATAGCACAGTGGACTTTTTAAAATGTACTTATCAGTACAGTGCAGAAATGTTAACATATTTAGATATCAAATTGACAATAGATAGCGAACTGAAATGTTTGAAATCCAGCATCTATAGATAAATCACCTTTTCCAATTCATATTTGGATTACAACAGCTGGCACCCTCACCATCAGAAAAGGTCCATTGTTAAGGGTCAGATGGTGAGGGTGGCTAGGATAGTCAGTAATGACCAGGAGTTCCTTACAGAATTGGAATTTATGATCACTATGTTTAAAAGAAGGGGATATCCTGAGACCCTATGTATGGATGTTAGGGAAGAAATTATTCGGAAAAGGAATAATGGTATGTATAAGGCCATCCTAATAGAAGCTGCTGGGCAAGTTTCTAATCAACTGGCAGTTAATATTGATAAAGTAGAATTAAAAAATAAAGGTGAAGGTTTATTATTTGTCTCTATTTATAACCAGGGTTCAGATTGGTTCAAGTGGATGGTAAAGAAAAACTGGGCCATCTTACAATTAGACAAAAATGTAGAAAGTAAGATGGGTGGTGTCCCCAGGTTTGTGTTTCGGAAGGACAAATCCTTCAAAGAGATCTTAGAGAAGGGGTCCCATCAGCAGCCATTTAATGCTGGGAGAATGATGGGTAACTTTAAATGTCGGAAATGCAGCACATGCAAACACATTATGGAGACAGGTAAAAACATCAAAGTGAACAATTAATTTATCTCCTTAATGGGGCATTATAACTGTTACACTGAAAATGTGGTGTATTTAGCCAAATGTGAGGCATGTCCTGCATTCTGTGTGGGAAAAACTTCCAGACACTTTAGGGGAAGAATTAACAAACATGTTTTGGACATCAGGCATCTTAAATCCACCAATGCCCTTGCCATACATATTGCTGAATATCCAGAGCATTATTTTAAAATTTGTGTAATTCAACAAATTAAAAATGATATTCAGGGTAAGGTATTAGATGTCCATCTAGATATATGTGAACTCAAATTGCAACTTAGGCTGGATGCCCAAAACTATCCGGGAATTAATGATAGTGTTAGCATTGCCCCTATATTGAAGTTACAAAATATACTGGGAAGGTAGGTGGCTAAGCTAATACCGAATTAGTTTAGGTTAGTATGTCCATTTGGGGTGTCATATTTATTATTTTAGAATTATAATTCTTATATGCATGTGTTAAATGAAATGATAATAGTATTATGAATTTTATATTTATATAAAAACAACATATTCAAAGTATTTTATCAATAATTTTATTTATATAAATAATATGTTGAATGTATTTTTAGTAAGTTTTGAGAGAATATGGTCATGTTGCTTTAAATAATTTGGAGGGAAATTAATTGGTGTACTGGGTGGATACACATAAAAAGGAATCTATGTGAGTTTTTAACTGTTGTGGGGGACGAAACCTAGGTCAACAACTTTCTGGATTATCTACTTCTACAATAAACTGGACTGGTTTGCTGTTACAAATTTGTGGACATTCTACTTTCATAATAGAGCGTGGATTGATTGTTGTTCTCCAGGTGCTTTTTTGTTAGTATAATGTCACCTTTAATATGTTCCTCACTAATCACCTAAATCAGCTTAGGAAACCTCAATGTTTCATCACCAAAAGAGCTCTGGTTGAAATATTGTTAGATACTCTGACAGAATAAAAATGCTGTACACAGTCTTATATGGGTTCCAAAGGTGTGATCTCCATTTAGCCATCTGTGCTATGAATGCCCCCTCCAAATAAGCATACGCTATGAACTGTTTCACCTAAGTAGAACCAATGGTAAAGGAAACACCTTCTCTAGAGACATAAATCTAAATAGCCACTTTAACAGTACTAGCTGGCTTAACAGGTATCTAATACAAAGTGGCCCCCTTTTCTATGATAGGGTCCCCTCACATATCAAACAGAGTACTTTGCTGCCAACCTTTAAAAGTAGTGTGGATGATTGGATGTGTCACTGAAATTTTTCAAATGAGATATGGAGATAATATACTTAATTGGGTACATCTCTATGGAGATAATATACTTAATGGGAACACTTGCTCTCCCAATAATTCTGGGTGATATGGCTGAGCTTCTCAATAGTCTCCTTGGCTGTAAGCCTAGCAAGAACTTAGGAACATATAAGTCAACATAAGCCAGGACTACTAGTGAAATAATGAGCACTGCTTTTGAGAAACACCAAGTTGACCTAGAATCAATTGTTAAGTGTAGGAACTGTTTGCAGAATTGTCCAAAGCACATCTGCATATTAACAGTGACAGACAGTGATACCCCATTCCCTCCAATGCACATCTGCATATTAACAGTGACATACAGTGATACCCCATTCCCTCCAATGCACATCTGCATATTAACAGTGACAGACAGTGATACCCCATTCCCTCCAACGCACATCTGCATATTAACAGTGACAGACAGTGATACCCCATTCCCTCCAACGCACATCTGCATATTAACAGTAACATACAGTGTTACCCCCTTCACTCCAAAGCACATCTGTATATTAACAGTGACAGACAGTGTTAGCCCCTTCCCTCCAACACACATCTGCATATTAACAGTGACATACAGTGATACTCCCTTCCCTCCAAAGCACATCTGCATATTAACAGTGACATACAGTGATACCCCCTTCCCTCCAAAGCACATCTACATATTAACAGTGACATACAGTGAATACCCCTACCCTCCAAAACACATTTACATATTAACAGTGACATACAGTAATACCCCCTTCCCTCCAAAGTACATCTGCATATTAACAATGACATACAGTGATATCCCCATCCCTCCAAAGCTCATCTACATATTAACAGTGACATACAGTGATACCCCCTTCCCACCAACATGCATCTGCATATTAACAGTGACATACAGTGATACCCCCTTCCCTCCAAAGCACATCTGCATATTATTAGTGACATACAGTGATACCCCCTTCCCTCGAAAGCACATCTACATATTAACAGTGACATACAGTGATACCCCCTTCCCTCCAAAACACATTTACGTATTAACAGTGACATACAGTAATACCCCCTTCCCTCCAAAGCACATCTGCATAATAACAGTGACATACAGTGATACCCCCTTCCCACCAACACACATCTGCATATTAACAGTGACATAAAGTGATACCCTCTTCCCTCCAAAGCACATCTGCATATTAACAGTGATATACAGTGATACCCCCTTTCCACCAACACACATCTGCATATTAACAGTGACATACAGTGATACCCCCTTCCCTCCAAAGCACATCTGCATATTAACAGTGACATACAGTGATACCCCCTTCCCTCCAAAACACATTTACGTATTAACAGTGACATACAGTGATACCCCCTTCCCTCCAAAGCACATCTGCATATTAACAGTAACATACAATGATATCCCCATCCCTCCAAAGCTCATGTACATATTAACAGTGACATACAGTGATACCCCTTTCCCTCCAAAGCACATCTGCATATTAACAGTGACATACAGTGATATCCCCATCCCTCCAAAGCTCATGTACATATTAACAGTGACATACAGTGATACCCCCTTCCCGCCAACACACATCTGCATATTAACAGTGACATACAGTGATACCCCCTTCCCTCCAAAGCACATCTGCATATTAACAGTGACATACAGTGATACCCCTTCCCACCAACGCACATCTGCATATTAACAGTGACATACAGTGATACCCCCTTCTCTCCAAAGCACATCTGCATATTAACAGTGACATACAGTGATACCCCCTTCCCACCAACGCACATCTGCATATTAACAGTGACATACAGTGATACCCCCTTCCCTCCAAAGCACATCTGCATATTAACAGTGACATACAGTGATACCCCCTTCTCTCCTATGTTTTCTATTTCTGTCAGTTTTCTGTAGGTCAGTACCATCATAGTACGACCTAGCAGTTTCCTGACCTAGTAAGATGACTAGGGCCACACTGCCCTCATATGGGGCTTGGAGAGCTGCAGGCCTACGGATATTTTTCCACTGCAGGTATACTCATTGTAGTGCAGAGAATAATCTGAGCCTGTTAGCTGGTGCATATTACATTCTCACAGAATGAACTCAGGCTATTGATAATAAAAATATGATTGAGTATCTGGAGCAAGTCTCACCCCCCCCCCCAACACAGTGCTTCCATGTGGATGTTTGTCTCTCATTTTTTTGTTATGCTGTCCCACATTTCTTATGAGCTCTAAACCCTCAACAACATATTGCTCAATGGATTTGTTTGACTCCTGAAGTAGGCCAGTAGACAAAACCTGACTGGCAATGGCCATGCTGTTATCAGCCTGCAGTACATGCCTTTTGTTTTGTTGATTATTGATGTTTGTTATTGAGCAGATACGAACAGTTTACACTATATATATATATATATATATATATATATATATATATATATATATATTGAATTTGTAAGCCTGGATATGCCTGTACCATAAATCACAGATATATATGCAATTGTTAGACATCCTGTTGGTTATTTGCCATTACACAAGAGCACTTACCTTCCCGACCCATATGAATGATTGCTAACTAAAAATCTGGCATAACTATAGACTGTACTTTTGCCAGAATTTCCACTAGAGTGTCTAATGTGGTTTAGTGCTGCTAAAGACAGCCAACTATAGCATTCAATTAAGTCAGTGTTCAGTGTTGTTTGAGCATACCTTTCTATGTCTAGTACCAAACTAAGTTATTACAAATTATTTGGTGGGCAATTAGTGGCTCTGCTTATGTCTTACAGAAAATCGGTGTCTTTTTTGAAGTTCTTTTTGTAGTTAAATGAGCACATAATAGGGGTAGTTTTTATTTGGAAATGTATGACCAATTTCAATTGTCAACAAAAACAAGAGATTATTTTCACTAAGTAATTTTGTTGACACTCATCTGTTGAAAATTGGCAGAGGTATTTATGGTAATGCAACTTGTGGTAAATCATGAAACATGGCTCAGAAAATAAAAACATTATACATGCTCCTTTCGCTGATGCTTTTCTCCATTATTCAACATGCTTATTATAACATTTTGTAGTCTTTACAAAAAGTTTATCTATCCAGTCCTTCCATAATCGATATGTGATTTAAACCATAAAAAGATTAATAATTGCATTACACCAAAAACAATTTCAAAAACATCTGTATGTAACCGTGCAGATATGAACATGACAAAATGAGCACTGTTGCTTTCAAAACAACGCTTTCTCAAGTTATATAAAACACGTGGTTACCTATCAAAACATTTACTCTTCATAACATCTAAAGTCAAAACATCAAGACCATAACATCTAAACTTCAAAACATCTAAAACTCATAACAACGAATCTCAAAACATTGAAAACTACAAAGCAAGTATAAATAACACCCCGCAGAGTTTTTACTATGTTTATGCAGGGGGGGGCAAGCCCCCCTGCACCCCCCCCCCGTAAATTAAATATACCAACTCCAAGGTCGCACCTTATATTTACCCCCACTGTAATGCAACCTTGGAGTTGGTATATTTAATTTACGGGGGTGGGGGGGTGCAGGGGGGCTTGCCTGCATAAACGTAGCAAACAGTGTGTGGGATGTTATTTATAGCTGCTTTGTAGTTTTCCAAAGAAAACAGGCTCTGTGGAACCTAGTCGGACATTCCCGGTCAACAAATGTTAAATAAAAATAGTTTTCAATGTTTTGAGATTTGATGTTATGAGATGCCATTGCTGCAGTGCCATAACCTCAGTCTTTCTTGAGCAGAAGCAGCATTTGCAAGTGTTTCTTGCCTCAGTATTGCCGGATGTCAGAAAAAGTTAATAACTGTATTTGATTACCATTCACTCTGCATTCCTTGTTTAACTGCTGGCCGAAAGTTTACCTGAGTCTCAAGCCTTTGTTACTACAGGAAGTGGCTTCTCCTGTGTTAGGCCAGGCTGAGGGTGCTTCTCTGATGTCAGTGGTTCCCTCCCCTCAGGGGTAGTAGCCTCCTCCTTCTCAAAGCAAAGCCCATTCTAAGTCTAAGTCTGGGGTCCAGCTCCTAGGAAGCACATGTTAAAGATGGCTGAAGATTTGATTACTTTAATTAGAGGCCCAGGGTAGAGACAGAGTTGGAGGGTTTGGTTCAGTCTTCCAATGAGTCAGATTCCACTGTAGAAGAACTTCAGGATTTCCTCCCTATTCTGATTCGGAGGCTGAGGACACTACTCCCTCCAGAAGATTTTTCTTTCTCTGAGACTTTGCATTCCATGAGGGAACATTTCAAATGGGAGGGCCAGGATTATTCTGATTCTCGTAAAAGCTATTTTGTTTTGCCTCAGCATAGTCCTGTACTAGATGTTGTTCAGGATGTATTTTCTGAGGCTGCCTTAAAACAGATTCTCTGCCTCCTGCAACCAGATAGATACTACAGGGTTCATATAAGAGTCCTAGGGCTGATCCAGAAACTATTACTCAAGGCCCCAAAGGTGTTAGGGCTTCTGTGGTTAGGAATCCAGTTCCTCTGGACAAGGATGCTAGGGCCCTGGATAGGTGGGTAAGAAACTGTATACCTCTTCTACTTTGGCTATGAGAGCTTTAAATTGTCAGTTTCATATGCTCAGGTATCAAAATTATTTGCTGGGCCAATTGAAATGTAAAGTAGATGCTTTAGCTGAAGGTATTGAATGTAAGGAGCGTCAGGATTTAGTGCATGCTTCAGACCAAGTTGGTAAGCATTCTTTGCAGTGTGGTTTTGATGCTTTACAGGCTTCTTCCAGGGTGGCTGCTACTAGTTCAGTTGTTCGCAGGCATGCCTGGCTAAAGATCAGACCTTGTCTGAGCATGTTATTATGGATGCTCCTCTACAATCTGATGTTCTTTTGGTCCTCCAGTAGAATCAGTTTTGAAAAAATGGAGGAAAAAGCTAAATCTATGCAGACAGTTAAGGACTTTTACAGGTTCAGCCCCTAAGTTCAGTAGGAATTGGCCTGCTAAGGGATGGTCTTTCCTCTTCAGATTATCAATCTAGGGGCAGGTGGCTTCCTCTCAGGGCCCTGTTACTTCTAGGTCTTTGAGTTCTGCTACCCCTTCTGCTAACAGACCCAATGACCCATGTCTTCAGCTGCCGGACTCTGCCTTGCTGGCAGCTCCTCTAGGAGGAAAACTGGGACTTTTCAAAAGGAATTGGCATTTGGTTACCCAAGACAAATGGGTATTGGACATAATAAAGCGAGGCTACAAATTTTATTTTCACATTCCCTCCTTTCAAAGGTATGCGGATGTGCCTCATCAGCAAAGACTGGAAGCACAGACACAAATTTCTTCTCTGCTTCAGTTGGGAGCAATACAGGAAGTACCTTCTGCAGAAAGAGGCACAGGGTTTTATTAAATACTTGGAGACCAATTCTGGATTTGTCCATTCTAAACACCTTTCTGGAAATTCCAAAATTCAAGATGTTAACACTGCAACAGCTGTTACCTATGCTGGGCAAAGATCACTGGATGGTGACTCTGGATCTCAAAGAGGCCTATCTTCACATTCCTATCAGGCCCAGTTGCAGGAAATTCCTGAGATTTGAATGGGAATTTGCATTATCAGTTCTCTGCATTGCCCTTTGGCAAAGTCCTGGCTCCAGTAATAGCTTTTCTCAGACTAACAGGAATTCAAATTTATCCTTATCTCTTCAACATCTGCAGTATGTAATGACAGTTCTAAGATGCCTAAATAAAGTCCAGTCTAGCACCCTCACAAGAGATGTGTTTTCTGGGTGTGAGACTGAATACAGCTGCTCAGATGGCAACAAGCAAAGAAATCTTCACCTATACTTCCAACAGCTATCAGTAATGTCCAGGCTGACTGCAAGGACAGTCCTTCAAGCCTTGGGGTTCATGGCATCTTGCATTCTAGTACTTGTATCTCAAAAGCGTTTGGACTCTTGGACACTGTCATTTTCTACCTTGCATTCAGAAAGAATTTCTGTGGTGGGCTCAGGAATGTCACCCCAACCAGAGGCAAGTCAGATATTGACGACAGATGCCTCGAGCTCATTTCAGAGGAAAATGGATTCAAGACCTTTCTTGCATATCAACATGAAAGAGATGCTGGCAGTTCGATTTGCTTTGGAAGGCTTCCAGCACCTACTTCAACCAGGACTGGTGTTGATTCGAACAGACAACACAACTGTCATGTGGTACATCAACAACCTCTGTGCAGACAAGCAATGCTGTTATGGGAAACTGCTTTGAATCTGCACATCACTCTTCGAGCACAGTTTCTGCCAGGAGCACAAAATTCTTTAGCAGATGTTCTGAGCAGACAGATTGTGGATCCTCACCCTCAGGTATTTCTTCAGTTGACCATGGCTTCTCTGAATTTCCAACTGCCACTGTTTTGCACAAGGCTATTTCATCCAAAAGCCTGGAAAATAGATGCACTATCCTTCAGTTGGAGCAACCTTCACGTGTATGTTTTTCCTCCTTTGCCTCTTCTTCCAAAGGTGCTGTTGAAAGTCAGGAGGGATAAACCTTCCTTATAGCAGATTGGCCTCATCAGCATTGGTACCCTCTGTTGAGGAGCTTAATTCATGGGACACCTTGGCCATTATCACAGATTCCTCACTTATTGTCTCAGGAAAACAATCATTTTCTCAATGTCAATTCTGTTTTAGAGAAGGAGGACCTTCAGCTCCCTCAACAAGTTTTGGATGTTATTTTAAAGTTTATGCTGGTAAATGGAAGAGATTTTTCTTTGGAGTTCAGCTAAAGGCTTTGATGTGCCTAATTTGAGTTGTACATTGCAATATTTGACTATTTTATTGGACAAGGGTTTGTCCTTCTCTTCTATAAAAGTGCATGCTGCAGCTATTTCTGCTCACTATGATTGTGACCCTCCTTTATTTTCACATCCATTGGTTAAACAGTTTCTTAGACTACTCCTACCTGGGATCTTAATTTTGTTTTGGAAAAGCTGACTCTGCCTCCTTTTGAACCTGCAGCTACAGCTGACTTGCAGTTGTTGTCTTTTTATTGGCTGTTACTTCTGCTAGAAGGGTATCTGAATTACAGGCCCTCATGGCAGTGGAACCTTTTCTGATTTTTCACAATGACAGAGTTTAATCCTACTTTTATGCCTAAAGTGATTTCTAATGTGGCAGGATGTACATAGGCAGTTAAGGTATTATTTGAGCAGAACCAAAGAGTTCAGAAAATCTCAGCAATTATTTGTTTCATTTGCTTTGACTTCAGTATTGCTTTTGTTACTCTCATCATGGCAAGGATGTTCCATTTGGGATCAGGCCTCATTCTACTAAGACATTCTAGAGGCAGCTACTTGGAGTTCTGTACATACCTTTACAAAGCATTATCATTTACCTCTTTATTCTAGGTCTGGTACAAAACTGTACTTTTTAGATGTTTTGAAGTTTAGATGTTATGGTCTTTATGTTTTGAGTTTAGATGTTATGAAGAGTAGATGTTTTGATAGGTAACCAAAACACATTCACAAAATGTGATTTTAAAAGTTTATAGAACAATCATATAATCAAAAACAGTTAAATGCACAGATATTTAAATAATCATACAATTAAATAATTAAATATTGCAATGAACTAATTTTCTTCTAACTTTGGTTTAAGACTACAGCTGTCATTCAAACCAGATGAACAAATCGCAATCAGTTTAGTAATCCAGTCATATTCACAACTGTCAACAATATGTTTGATATTGACTCCCATTGGATTTTCAAATAAAACTTGTAGCAGCATGAAGTTAAAAGTATGTTTCAAACTTGCAGTATTCATGCCTAAATAAAGCATTACCCATACTACGTTTTTGTATATCATATACTATGTTCATATACTCGATCTTTAAAATGCCTGTTGGTCTTGACAGTGTAAACCATACTGCATTCACTCCATATTGTAGCATAAAGTAAATGCTTCATATTACAATTGGCAAAAGCAGTACCATAATAACATTTAATAATTGCACTGTTATAAATCCCTAGTATAATAGGTTTGAGTCACTCCAGGACAGAAATCAGCAAGAATTTCTTTTATAACAAGACTGAATTTAGTATACATAGCTGGAACTCAAAATGGTGCTTGGGTTAGTACGAGTTCTGTATAACAACTTTTAAAATTTTCTTATGTTAGAATAATTCATAATTAGTTTCCTTATTTATCTTTTCTGACTGGATCATATTTTTCACTGCCTGAAACTGAATCATGGCACATTCCTACTACTGGGCTTTCCAGAACACATTATGCCTGAAGTAACCCTTAATCATAGGATCATGACAAGTTACTATGCTACTGACCCCGAGGCTCTTATAAGCCTAGCCAATAAATTAGCCCATATTCCCACAAGTCAGCACCCGATGCTGCTGTCCAGCAGAGACACAGGTGGAATCCCAGGAGTGCATTTTCTATTACCCATCCAGTCATCCAGGTCCCTCTTAAGAGGGATAATGAATTAATCTGCTTGACGTGGAGAGGGAGTCTATTGCACAGAATGGGGGAGTGTCTGGGAGACAAATCTGCCCCGCCAGCAAGTCCTATTGATGTCGCAGACCAAGTTGAGGTTTTGCATGTGTGTCAAGTGAGTGGAGTTTGGCTTGCGGATATGCAGCAATTTCATCAAGGTGGGGGTCAGAGATTGCTCTGTATGCCAGACATAGATCACCTCTGAGGAGTCTGTATGAGATGGAGTAGAGGGGCAGGGCTTTTAGCCTATCCATGTAGCATAGATTTTTGAAGCACTGGATTCTCCTGGTCAGAAACCTCTGTGCTCTCCAGCTGCTGCTTGTGCTTAGCAAAGTACTTGTTGAAAGGGTCGTTATACTCAATGATGGGCCTGATAAGAGAGGAATACAAAGTTATGACTTCCTTGTTCCTGGAAGAAATACCTTACTAATGAGGTGAGCTATGTAGAAAGCTGTCCATACAATGGAGGCAAAATGGTGGTCAAAAGTTAGACTGCTGTCAACTTGGGTGCCCAGGTCCCTCACAACTGCTTGCAAGCTTAGGATGTTGTTACTAATGTCATAATTTGTGGAGATGCCACTCTCCCCAAAGGGGATGATGATGCATTTTTTGGCATATAGTTTGAGGCTGTGTTTCTGGAACCAGTCATTTGTCTGGGTGAGACCCTCTTGTAGTATGTCTACATCACTAGGGGAGTTGATGACAGTGCTCATCTTGCAGTCATCTGAAAACTTGGTCAGCCATAGACCTCTGGTTTTGGCTTGCACCTTGGAGAAGTATATCCAAAACAGCAGGTGCCCAAGACCGATTCCTGGGGTACACTGCTCATTACAGGTCTACTACTTGAGGTAGGTTCATCTATTTTGACTGAGTGGGTTCTATCAGTGAGCCAGTTAGCTACCCATCTGGTCACATATGAATTTATGCCAAGCTGGGATAGTTTATCTATTATGCCCGAATGGGCAATAGTGTCGAAGGCCTTGGCCAGGTCAAGGTAGGTTGTGTGCTCTGTCTTCCCCTTGTCCATGGCTTTAGTGACTGACTCAAAGAAGTCTACCAAATTTAACAGGCAGGCTCTCCCCCTGACAAAACCTAACTGTGTGGGATCAAGTGTTTGGAGGTTGCCGATGTCCTTGTTAATGTGGTCCATGATAATGCATTCCATGGCCTTGCTAATCAAGTTATTAGGCTGATGGGTCTATAATTGCCTGGATGCTCCACCTTTGTTCAGAGGGATGACAGTGGCCATCCTCTGCTCAGGTGGGACAAAACTGGTACTCAGGATTAGGTTGAATAGAGTGCCTAATGGTGCTGCAAGTTTCTGCCTGAGTTGATGCAGGATGCAACCTGGGATGTCATTGGGTCCCATGGAAGCTGTGTATTTAGACTTTGAGAGGGCGGTAATGACTTGTTCCCTAGAGATAAAGGGTGGGGACATGTGCTGGGGGATATCCCAGATTACTGATGGGGGGACAGAAGGGTGAAGTTTTCACTGAACCAGTCTGCTAGCAGGTTGGATATATCCATGGCATTTGTGTACGTGGTGTCCTTGACCATCAGTTCTGAGCAGATTTGGGGTTTTCACCTTAGATTGTGGACATATAGTAGATGGGGCCAATTTGGACTTGAAGTTAGCTTTGGAGGACTTCACTAATACCCTTATTTGACTGTTTAGGCCAAGGACAGATTGCTTCCAGTTTGGCATCTGTTCCTACTTGGTCCTGGACAACAATTTTTTTTCTTTTGTTATAGTTTATTTATAGCCGATGTCAACTACACAGGTTTACTATTTCTTGAGGAGGAGGATTTTGTCCTGTCAGGTATTGCTGAATCCATGCATTTATATAAATGGTCGTATAATACTTTGGTGTAGGTTTGGACATTATTTCCAGTTCCTATTGTTGGGGAGGGGGCTGTGAAGCTGTTTAGACATTCCCTCAGGAGGTTGTAATCAGCTTTGGAGAAGTTTTTTTGTTTAACCCTAACTTGGGGGGTGGGGGTCAGGGGAGATGGTGACTTCAAAGGTCACCACTTTGTGGTCTGATCTTACCAGGGATGATGACACTGCAGGGTTGCTGCAGTGGTTTCCTGTGTTGGTTAGTACCAAGTCCAAGATGTTGTCACCTCTTGTGGGGGTGTCAACCAGCTGGTCCAAGGCACTGGCATTGACAAAGTCAAGGAATCTTTGAGCATTTGCATTCTGGCTCATGTAGTTCTTCCAATTGATGGTTGGGTAGTTCAAATCACCCAGGATCAGGGTATAGACTTGGATCTTAATTGATTCTAGGAGGTCCAGTTAGGTGGTGTGGGTGTCCTGAGTCAACAATGGGGGACTGTAGCTAACTATGATTTGAGTAGGGGTCTTGTCAACTGTTAACTGCACCTGGAGCATCTTCTGTGTGCCATACTGTTTGACCAGTCTGGAGGTGTGTATTTCTTTATTATATATTGAAACACCACCTCCTTTGCCTTTGCTTCACTCAGTTTGGGTCTGTATGTATATATAGGCTGAGTACCCAGGTAGGGTTGGGGGTACTCTCCGTAGCTCTGAACCAGGTTTCTGTGACTGCACAAATGTCAGCATCTTCCAGGGTTAAGAATGCTTGCAATGAATGCAGTTTCATGTTGTGACTCCTAGCATTCAGCAGCATGACCTTTAAATTGCATTTAGATGAGGTTCTCATGTAGGTAGTTTTGACCTTATGACATTGCCTAAAAAAGGCACTATCAGTGTGTTTTGACTCATAAACATTCACCGGGACTATACGTATATATCAGCAAGAGGAACATGTATACCAAGGGCACAAATGACATGAGCAAAGACCCTCCCACTCATATGTGCCACATTCTTAAAGCATTTTATAGCTAGGTAAGCTTGCTTTTGCAACATTTATTGTCCCTGACAGTACTTAAAATATTGTGAGCAGCAAACTTATGTTAGATCACAATAAGGAAGATGAAGCAAGTTGGTTGCTGTCAAAGCCTTTAGGGTAGACTTGAATGTTTTAAATTATTTGATTGTGCTTGTGACACACACAGACACACCCCAATTTGCATAGCATGCCAGTAAAAGCTGTGCACTCAGTGGAGGAAATATTAGGACTTTAAACCTGTTGGATGGAATCTTTGTGAATTGTAGCTGAGCTAAAATAGTACTAATGAATACCTGAGTTAATAGCATTTCTACTGAATCCCTTTAGTTGTTAATAGCAGTCTTGCTTAATTAATCTACTTTTTTACGTAATAACTCATCACTGTTTATTTAAACAGAAATACCTCTCAACTGTACAGAAGCTGGTAAGTCCCTCTTTGCCAACACCATTGCCAAAACCTGGAATACACTACCAAGCCAAATAACTTCTATCACCTCCTTTAGTCAATTCAAAAAACTCCTGAACACCCACTATCTAAGTAACTGGCTATGCTCATGCCACTCACCAGGCTAATCCATACCAAGAGAATTTGTCAGGGTACAGCTATGTATAAACAGTTTCTCCCCTGAAAGCTTCCAAACCCGTGTACATTTACCATACAAAACGTATAACTGCAAAAGAAAAAAAAAATGTATCTCTGATTATCTACTGTAAGAAATATTAATCACTAGCATGATGTCCTGTTGTGTGTGTGTGTGTATATATATATATATATATATATATATATATATATATATATATATATATATATATATATATATATATATATTATATATATATATATATATATATATATATATATATATATATGCTATATGTATGTTTGTTAATCACTAGCATGTTATCCTGATGTGTATATATGCCATATGTATGTATGTTCTACTTCTTTTTACTCTCATGTAATATATTGTAATGTGGAGCTTTTCTGCTTTTCTCCCCGGGCCTCCGCTGAAAATGGAACTGTGTCCAGTCGGACTTTCCCGATAAACAAATGTAAAATAAAAGATAAAAAATTTTTCGCAGAATGTCCAGATTTTTGGCTCATATTTTTCACCTGTTCCTCTTTTTTCATGGCAAATCACTGGGATGATCTCAGGATTGAAGTCACTAAATAATGATATACATTTGAATTTCAGACTTCAAATCCTTCAGAAAATGCATTTTAAAACAAATCCTATTACTCTAGCAACTTTCTAAGTTTATAAGAGTAATATTTAAAATATGTCCCCTATTTGTACCCCCATTTTGTCAAGCTTTGCCAAGATTTTTTGCATTAACAGGTTAAGAGATACTGGAGCCCATGATTTTCAACTTAGTGCAAGAATTAGGGAAAAAAAAATAATTATGTGACAAAGTAGACTAACAAGTTTTGCATTAACATACATTTCCTGACATGTA
Organism: Protopterus annectens; assembly: GCF_019279795.1. Taxonomy (NCBI): domain Eukaryota; kingdom Metazoa; phylum Chordata; order Ceratodontiformes; family Protopteridae; genus Protopterus; species Protopterus annectens. The sequence goes on along the minus strand of NC_056734.1, from coordinate 383,221,634 downwards.
AAAAACCTGAATATCAACATCTGCCAGTATCTAATGACTGCAGTCCTCAATGAATTGCCAGAAAACACAAAATTTATTGGAGACAGACCACAGATATGAGACAAAATAAGGGACTGTTGTGAGTATGGTGGAACCTTATCTGCCAGCGCTATATGGTCTCTGTGTTCTGCAAATTCACATAAAAAACTGTCTGCTGTGATTTGTTGTGATATATATATATTTTTTTAGATTTGAAGAGAAGGTGCAAATATATGTATAACCAAAACTGTGGGTGGGAAAACATGACTACTACTTGTGGACCATTTCAGTGTGTAATACATTTCCAATAGCAACATAACTAAGCATCTTGCAGATATGGGTAGAACACTGCAATTTTTCACTCAGATACTATTGCATTAAAATGCAAGCAAAGTACAGATATTAATGTTTGCCTTGTAATGCTGGTCTACATCTGGGATCCAGACAGACACACATTTGATGTATTACTTGCAAATAGCATCAATCACTTGTGAGCTAGAGCTCAGTTTGTGTAAGGTACATCCTTTCTGTCTGAAACCATAAACGTAGTTCAGTACACATCTCTTCTGATGTTCTTCTATTACCTGCATGTATCTTTACTACTTCTAGTCTCCCTCACCCACATTTTTTATATCTTCTCTGTAATGAATAGAAGTTCTCCAGGTCTCTTGCCAGTTCTCCTTGCCTCAGACTTTTCTGTTTCTTGTCTTTTCTTGTATGCTTTGTTATTTTCCACTATTTAGCAAAAATTCTCATTTGTATTGCCTAACTCTTCAACCATCACTTCTCTTGGAATAGGGCTTTCTTATGACCCAGCTTTATACTGTGCTCCTATCTTGCTATTTTTCATGCTTTTTTCTTTTCTCGTGTAAACTATTCCTTAAATTCTAAAGATGCTTGTTATTGAAAACACTACATTTAACAACCGGTGAGCTCATTTAAGAATCTCAGGCACATACTGTAAGAATATGTTCTCTTCTAATTTACTGAAATTATAATCTGAGTGATTATAAACAGATTGTCATTCTTTCTTTACCATGTGAGCTCCTTTTTTATTGTTATTGCATTACTCCTTTCTGTGAATAATTCCCCCTTTTGGCCTAATTGCGTCATTTCGCTTGACCTTTTCCAGCTGTATATTGTAGCTCCTCCTTTCTATGCTTCCTTAGATATACTCTTTCACCGTGGTCTTCCAACTACTCTTACCTCCTTTCTCAAGCCTTTTACTGTGTGTCTCATATGTCCTGATCCCATTCTCCTGATCCTGTACACATTTCTTAATTTCCAACATGGATATCCTCATTCTGATCAACTTAATGTCCAGGTATCTTACCTAATACTTGCCAGCTTTGCCACTGACTGACTGACTCACTCACTCACTCACTCACTCACTCACTCACTCACTCACTCACTCACTCACTCACTCACTCACTCACTCACTCACTCACTCACTCACTCACTCACTCACCGTCTTTCTACTCCATTCTCCTTGTCTTGCTTTTCAACACTCACTTGGAGAAAATCTATGTCCACTGTCATCAAGTCAGGTTATGACTCACTGTTTATTTATTTATTTATTTATTTATTTATTTATTTATTTAAATTTGTTGACCGGGAGTGTCCGACTGGACATAGGTCCATTTTCAGCAGAGGCCCGGGAAGAAAAGCTCCACAGTAAAATAAACAGACAGTAGTTACATTGGATTATATAGCGATTAACAATTTAACATAGCAATTACTTACAACATATTTACAGATGAAGAACATAGTACATCAGTAGACAACTAGAATCTTTATCTGTGAAGTACATAACAGACATTAACAAATGTTACAATGAGAAGTTCCTGCTGTATAATAAGTACTAGGCTTATGAGCATCTGAACTTGCTATAATCAAGGTAGTTAGTGGAGTGGAAAGAAAGGTAGTGGTTGGATGGGGTGGATGATATTAGAGTGGGAGTTGCAAGGGCATAGCCAGCATGTTTTTAGGTGCGCTTTTAGTAAAGTTTTGAAGTGGGTGCATGATGGTATGGAGGTAATTGTGGGTGGGAGTGAGTTCCATAATTTGGCTATGGTGCAAGAGAATAGTGCTTCACCAGCAGATTATTGGCTTTAGTGATCTGCAAGTGATTTTGTTGCTGGATCTTAGTGGTCTCGTGGTGCGATAGGGTTGGAGTAGATTGTGGAGGGATGGGACATTTACTCGATGGTTTACTAGTTTGTGGGCGGTGAGAGTTGATACCACTGAAGGAGGTGAGGGAGTTCAAGCCAGCCCAGTTCAGCAAGTGAGAGACAGTGGTGACTACGGTAGGATGCCCCTGTGGCGAATTTGGCGATTTTGTTGTAGCAGGTCTCTAGCTTGTTTAGATCACATTGCCTTAGGTTGGTATATATTGGAGAGGCATAAAGTAGGGTGGAGATAAGGTGGGAATTTGCTATTGAAATCTTTGCTGCTTTGGTGAGAAATTGCTTATTTCTGTATAACACTCCTAGTTTTTTGTGGACTTTTTTTATGGTCATGGATATGTGAATGTCAAATTTTAGTTTATTGTCTATTTCCACGCCTAGCAATTTGGTGTGTTCAGTTGGGTATATATAAGTTTAAAATAAGTTTAAATAAATAAGTCACTTTTAAAAGAAAAAAAAATAATTCCCTACCACTAATTGCCCCATACTTTACTCCACTCATAGCCTACCATTTATGGATCTCCTTAAAGTACATCACTATATGGCTTCATATAAAAGACCCTAAACTGTCTTTAATATGTGCATACAAATGCCAGACTTGTACACAAGAGACATTCATACAGTATGTATCACTATATACAAACTATATATAGTTTATATATGAGAAACACTCCTCAGTGATTATGTAACACTAAGTTTACTGCTCCTAGATTTTTCATGTTCAGGTCTATCTTGTCTTGTAGAAGGGATACAAGTGTAGCAATCCTATGTGATGTTTCATTAAAGGTATTGCTACAAAGAGGACAATTATCCAACTCATCCCTTCAAAAAAAGCACTGTCCTTAATTTAGCACTTAAGTAAATACAAGATTCTAGTAGTCTAAAGTCTTTCAGCTTTTCCAGGTTAGGGGTCGCCACAGCGGAACTCTGGTCCACTCATGAATGGCAGTGGATTTTTATGGTGCCGAGTTGCCAGCCCGATGCCCAACCTTCAAAAAAGGCACTCCCATTCATGCTCGCACCTCTCTGCATGTCTTTGGCATCACTTGACCGTGGGGATGACATGCAGACTCCACACATAAGGTGCTCCAGCCGAGAATTGAACGGGAAAACCTTTTGCTGTGAGGTAACAACACTAACCGCTGCAACACCGCGGCACTAGATTCTAGTAGTATGCCTATATAAAACTTCTGGTTCACCAAAACACTGCAAGCTCAGATCTGTGTTGTGTCACCAGTGATATTAAAACCAAACTAACTATTCAACTGACATTAAAAGAAGCTTGAGTTAACACTCCTGCCCCTTCTCTCATCCAAAAATGTCCTTGTTTGTACTTATTTGATTTATTAACCTCCCTACCTGAACTGAAAAAGTATCTGGTAGGCCCAACACATTTGACTATACCCCGAATGAATTATGGGGGAGCACATCTGTTCTTTGACAGTTTCAGTTACTTATTCCTATAAAAATCTCCATATTGCTATAACTACAGCCACAAAATACATTTCTCATTGTTTAATGATAATGTAAAAAAAGATATCCATTTGCTCCCCTTTATGTTATACCATCTGTAACTAGATGAAGCTCATATTTTTTAGCATTGCATTTTTAGATGTATACACCATCTTAGCCCTTTATGCAGAAGAGTAAAACTGCATTCCTTTCAGGGGTGCCTCCTAAATCAGATGATGACCACTTAGAGAAATGACCGTGACTGCTAAGTCACAGACAGATCTTCATGCACTCTGCAAAGCCAGAAACATATTGATTGTCAAACGCAAAAAATAATAGAATTCCTTCAGTTCTCTGAAACATTTCTGAAATTATATAAAAACTTCCTAGGCCCAGAAAATTTGTTTTATCCTACCCTACCCTGGTAAAGCTTGTCCAGTCACTACTAACAACTCCCATTCCTTTTTTAAATGTTGCATTTCCCATTCCGCTCAACTGTCCAGACTTTTACCTCATATTTTTGGTCTGTTCCTCATAAAATTTGTGGTTTTCATAAATCACTGGGATGATCTGTGTACTGAACCCACTAAATAATGACATAAATTTGAGTTTCAGACTTTAAATCCTTCAGAAAATATGTGTTAACACAAACCCTGTTACTCTAGCAATGTTCTAAGTTTATAAGTGCAATATTTAAAATCTGTCCTTATTTTGAGCCTTTGTCCCCCCATTATGTGAGGCTTTGTCCAGATTTCTTGCACTAAGGGATTGAGAGGCACATATGCCTTACATACTCATCTGTATATGCAACGTCTTCTCAGATTACAATTAAGTACAAGAGTCTCTCCTGATACAAGCCAAAGGGGTTCTCAGAAGTGACAGTGAAAACTTGTTCCATTATATTATATTATTTCACCAGACCTTGAGGGTCTTGGTGGTAAATGAACCTGACAGAAAACTTTCCAATAAACAGTCAGTTTGCTAGATTGGAATTTTGTGTCCTAAAAGTTGCTGTTTTTGGTGTCCATTACTGCTACCTATAAGATCACTGGTTTACAGACTCATATTTCAAGTAAGATTAACTGGTCTTTTGGAAGGATGAGATGCCCCTCAGGACTAACTCACATTTTTTAAAGTAAGTGTTTTCAGAGCTGTCCCTAGGCCAGTTCATTCATCTCCCTGTTTTCTTTCTGGGAGCAAAATCTAGGAGGGCTGGGGCAGGTCAGGAAGAGGGAGCGGTAGTTGAGCTACTTTGCTCTGGATAATGAAAGCTGAGCTGTAACATAGTTAGATCAGCTGGATTTCTAGCTGCTCCATCCTTTGTCAGTAAAGTCAAAGGCCGTTCCACTAGTAGTATAAAGGCTTCCAATGACTGTTTCAAGAACGCATACTCTGTGGATCTTCATTGTACAGTCACTTGATTGTTGGTTATTGATCTTTACTAGTTACCATCACTTGAGGTGTGATTCTAAAAGTCAGGTCTCCTTTGTCATCTTCACACTTTAACATTTGATTTTTAAAACTATGCCTTTTTGTGGAGCCTTGCATTCTTGGCATTTTGTTTTTGTATACTGTATAGGATTCACCCCAACTGTTACCCACTGTAGATGTTGTCTTGAAGTAATTCTTAAGAGAAAAGCAGTCACCATATAAGTTAATCTTTGAGACCATCCTCTGCAGTTGATGTCTATTAATCTTCTGTCCACCCCTAGAATTGAATGGCACTTTCATACTTATTGCAGAAGGATGGCCTTACAAATATGGCATCCTTAATATTTTTATCCTGGTTTGCTTATTCAAGTTCTGTGAGTTCACATCTGAGGAGTGTACAGTCAGGTGTGTTTTTCTTGACCAAATGCCTAACATCATAGCTGGTGCCCCTGAGCACGGGGGCTATAGAACAAAAGAGTTGTTTTGAAGAGAATGTCCTCAGTTCCCAAGTTTTATAAAAGTGGAGAGGTCTCTGTCACAAAGAACTGATATGGTGATTACTCATATTATTTATTTATTTAATTATTTGCCTTTGTTAACCAGGAAAGTCCACTGGGCTGAAATGAGCCCATTTTCAGTGGAGGCCTGGGGAGAAAAGCTCCAAAAAAAAAACAATGTACATAATTAAGAGATTATTTGGAGAGTTAATAACAGCATTTAACAATATACAAGAGTAATAACAGCATTTAACAATATACAACAGAATAATATAGGAGACAGAAGTGACAGTAACATAGGCAATGTATAGCAACATTTTGTGGAAGACTCAGGTGCTTGGCAGGTATTCAATAGATCAGACAGATAATGATAATCTGCACTTACCCCATGTGAGGCAGGGTGAGGCATACTGTGCTGTGATTAAGGGTGAGTACTACCACGTGAGGCAGGGAGAGGCACACTGTGCTGTGATTAAGGGTGAGTACTACCACGTGAGGCAGGGTGAGGCACACTGTGCTGTGATTAAGGATGAGTACTACCACGTGAGGCAGGGTGAGGCACGCTGTCCTGTGATTAAGGGTGAGTACTACCACGTGAGGCAGGGTGAGGCACACTGTGCTGTGATTAAGGGTGAGTACTACCATGTGAGGTAGGGTGAGGCACACTGTGCTGTGATTAAGGGTGAGTACTACCATGTGAGGCAGGGTGAGGCACACTGTGCTGTGATTAAGGGTGAGTACTACCATGTGAGGCAGGGTGAGGCACGCTGTGCTGTGATTAAGGGTGAGTACTACCATGTGAGGCAGGGTGAGGCATGCTGTGCTGTGATTAAGGGTGAGTACTACCATGTGAGGCAGGGGGGTGGGCACTGTGCTGTACTGTGATTAAGGGTGAGTACTACATGTGAGGCAGGGTGAGGCACACTGTGCTGTGATTAAGGGTGAGTACTACCATGTGAGGCAGGGTGAGGCATGCTGTGCTGTGATTAAGGGTGAGTACTACCATGTGAGGCAGGGTGAGGCACACTGTGCTGTGATTAAGGGTGAGTACTACCATGTGAGGCAGGGTGAGGCACACTGTGCTGTGATTAAGGGTGAGTACTACCATGTGAGGCAGGGTGAGGCATGCTGTGCTGTGATTAAGGGTGAGTACTACCATGTGAGGCAGGGTGAGGCATGCTGTGCTGTGATTAAGGGTGAGTACTACCATGTGAGGCAGGGTGAGGCATGCTGTGCTGTGATTAAGGGTGAGTACTACCATGTGAGGCAGGGTGAGGCACATTGTGCTGTGATTAGGGGTGAGTACTACCATGTGAGGCAGGGTGAGGCACGCTGTGCTGTGATTAGGGGTGAGTACTACCATGTGAGGCAGGGTGAGGCACACTGTGCTGTGATTAAGGGTGCGTGCACAATAGGGAGGGTGAAGAAGAGTGTTGGTATCTGAGAGATCATATATCTGTAAATTATTTCCAGAAGGTAATGCACCCATGCTATGTGAGTCATCATGTCCCCAAAACCTCTGGCTAATCAAGTCTGAGATAGTCCCACCTTGCAGAGCTAACAATATCTCTTTTCTGCAACATCTTCAAAATCAAAGGACTGTTTACAGTGAAGCAACCCTTTCAGTTCTTTTTTGAACTGTGAGTCATTATACAGGTATTCAGATAATACATTTCAAACATGACTACTGTCACACACACTGTGTTTTGCAATGCATTGCTTGATTTCCTCATGCTATGAGTCTAGCAATCCCATTAATGTGCTGTTTAGCATTACATCAGGCTTTATTTGTTGTTATCTTCCAGTTGATCATATGACATTTTGACTGCTGCAGGACTTACAAGTGAGACAAGCTATGTTTATAAATCAAAGCTTAGTGACAAAGAAATTGCACAACAAGAAATGACTGTACACTCAGAGTAACATGTTGATAAATACTCATCATTGGTCACGACTGTTGCTAATTTATTAGGTAATATTTTGGGTAGGACTTTTGTTGTAGATTTACGTAAATTAAAGTGGAACTATAAATTTAGAATATCTGCCTAAGAGTTATTTTTTCAGTAGCAGCGATATAAGCTTCCACAATGTTCAGATACTTCTAAGGCCAGTCAAACACAAGTAGTAGGAAAATCATTCAAAAATGTAACACGTGGTTCTTACTTCATTTGGATCGAATCATTTTCTTTCCTTGCAAAAATATTTATTACCTCTTTTTTTTTTCAGAATAATGTGCCTACCAAAGAAATCTTGCTGGACTACCAGAAACTGAGGTAAACTAATAGAACCTAGCAAAGCTTTACAAAGATTGCCTGACTGAAATCCAACATGCCATACACAGCTGGTAATTTGCACAAAATATAAGTCATCATTTTCCCCTTATGCGCACTGTGCCACATGCATGTTATAGTCCAACTGTAAAGTGCTGCACTCCAGAGAAACAGAAATCCTCCTTTTGAAATCACAGTCAGACATAGCTTGATGTCATCATTTAGCTGGCCTTCAAACAAACATCGTAGCCTCACTGACCTTTTGCTCTCATTCTGTATCTATGATTCTGATTACTACCTGTGATTCCTATTTTGTGTTTAACTGACATGTCCTCTCTACACATTTTAATATGTACTATCTACAACGTACCTTTTGTCTACAAAAGAGGTGGGCAAGCCAGAGCCATCTCACGTATAAGCTCAGCTTGGACTAATGATCCAGCAGGTTAAAGAGCTGAGAAAGAGCTGAGTCGCAATCACAAGCTTCTATTTATTTATTTTGATCAGTGCTGGCTGTTGATTCAGAGCAGACCTGCAGGCTGAGAGTGCTTTCTGTTAGAGCAACGTGGTTGGCTAGATTTCCAGAGATGGAGCTGTGACTGTGCTGAAAAGGAAGAAGATCTAAAGTTTTTTCATGGGAGAGGACTATTGCATGATATTGTAGTTGGATAATTCTTATTTTTAAAAAAGATAAGTAGCTCATTTTTAGGATGAGGGGTGCGTTATTTCTTTTACTCCAGAGAACTTGGCTACTTCCATGAAGGGAGATGAGCCTGTTTCAACAAGAGAAGGAGAGACCAGGAGATCATGGAAAGCACTACCAATGCTAAAGACAGTATGAGCAGACATCTTTTGTGTTCATTCATTTTTATTCAGACAAGCCCCGAATCTCTCAGTTGTCCCTGATTTTAGCTCAATGCCATGAATCTCCAAGAGGTGCTTGGTGTATGTTTGGGGGACAGTATACATGTTCAAGAGCAACATATCAAAATTACTGTATTTGTTTCTTTTTTTCTTTCTTTCAACTTCCTTACCATCAAGCAACAGAGATGCGCACAGAACAGTGCTGCCTTTTTGGGGAAGGGGTGCAGAGACATCTTGTACATGAAAGCACAAGGGCATCATAGGATTATTGCTCGCAAATAAAACTATCATGACTTGTTGGTGGCAGTGTATGTATTTACCAGCCACAAGCTGAAATAGTCAGAAATTAGTGCACAGAAAGGGGCTATATTTTTTGGGACATACAATACATGAAAGCAAAGGTCAGTTAAGGGTGATATGGTTTGCTGGAGGGCAGTATTTATCAAAGAGCAACGTTTGCCAATAGTATTATATTTTGTAGCACCTTCACAGTCAGAGGTGGTGTATATTCTCAGAAGAGGCACAGTCCACTGGAACAGTGTGTGTATTTTATAGCAAAATAGGTTATTAAACATACTATTTTTTATTGTGAGCTGCCTTAAGTGAACTGCACTATGGTTTCTTACATAAAGCTAACAATAACCAGCTTTTCACAAGGCTTGTGTTGTTCCCTTAAGGCAGTGTATCTAGCTTTTACCTTGGGGCTGTTTGATCGCTTCTTGCAATGTGTGATGAAACTACTGTACACTAAAATCATCATTAAACCAAAAGGGGGAAAAATAATTTTTTTCCACTACCAAGGCAACATTTCTTTTACAGCATACAGAGTGGTGTATTTATATGTTGTTCTTATTATATTTTTCCCATTTTTCACTGTCAGAAGACCTGTAGCTTGGGCATAGTGAAGGGGGTAGCTGGGTGCAAGCTGTTAGGAAGTGTGATCAGCATACCATCAGTATTCATTCATTTGAGTGAATGCTGGTAATGTCAATGTCTGTTCTACTGCAACTGTAGTTTTTTTTTTTTTTGCTTAAACAATGTCCTCTGGACATCCAGACTTACTTATTTTTAATCTAGCTAGTGCTCCAATTGTCTGCTTTGTCTTGGCTGTTTGTGGGCTCTAAGAGCCAAGCCAGACCCTTCATAGGTTCATAGGTTGGTACTAGGCTATCGACCCTAGGGCCTATACAAGCCTAGCCATAACAGTTCCCAGGATACTTCTTCCCATAATATTTATTTCCCTGGACCCCTGTCTAGCAGGGCAACTGATGTGATCCCTGGGGTGAATTTCCTATCTCCCATCCAATCATCAAGGTTCCTTTTGAAGAGGGCCAAGGATGCACTCTGCTTGACATGTATGGGCAGTCTATTCCAGAGTATGGGGAGTCTCCGGGTCAGGAACCTATCCCCCCAGCATGTTTTGTTCATTGTGATGACAAGGTTTAGATCCCTGGAGTGTGTGGCTCTGAGGGATTGGGATTTTGTTAGGTGGAGCATGTCCAACAGCTTAGGGTTTGACATGGCCTTGTATGTTAAGCAGAGATCGCCTCTGAGTAGACAATATGCCACAGAGTATAGCTGGAGTTTTTTAGATGGTCAGCATAGGGCATCTGCTTTAGGCCTGTGATTCTTTTAGTGAGGTATTTCTGCGGCCTTTCCAGCTGTTGCAGATGTCTTGTGTGGTACATACCAAATGGGGCATTGTACTCTATAATGGGTCTAATGAGGGATGAGTACAGTGGGACAATGACCTCCTTTTTTCTGGATGAAAAGCCCTTAGTGATAAGATGTGCCACATAGAAGGATTTCCTGACTGTTGTGGCGATGTGGTTATCGAAGGTGAGACCACTGCGCACCTGTGTCCCTAAGTCTTTCATCACACTTTCAGTGTTTAGTGTACTGCCACCTATGTGGTAATTCATGGGTACATGTTTTTTCCCAAAGGGGATAACTATACATTTGCAAAACACAAAGATGCCAAACAGAAACAAAAGGATGAGCCTCTCCACAGTAAAAAATGCACCTATTCAGGCCAAATTCAATAAAACCAATTCTGGACTTTATTGAAGAAAATAAAACAAATGATAAGCGCTTTCATCCTGACCACTTCAGAACTTCATTAGATAATGAATTAATTTACACAAACCATTTATATAGTACAAAGGAAACTGGGTAAAACAATCATTAAAAGTTAATAAGTTATTTAAAATGACACACCCCCTTAAAGAAAAATCATATAAAAACCATGCTTTATATATGAAAACTGGTTAAAATGCATAAATAAATGTGGAAAATTCAAACTGTATTCCAAAAATATAATAAAATATAATTGAATAGTACAGAAGAAATATATATTTTTTTAAAAGAAACACTGTTATCTTTATAAGGCTTTTAGTTTCAACAGAGAGCTAATGGAAATGTGTTCATTTAAGCCTGGCCAACTTGATGCAGTGAGACGCAGTTGCCAGTAAACCTCTCTTCTTTCTAACAAAAGTAACCAGGCACCACCTCGAGGTACTGTTTTAATATTGTCAATGACAGTGAAATGAAAAGAGTGACCAGTGCTTTTCATAATGTGTTTACTAAGTGCATTTGTATCTTTTTTTGATTTTATATCATACAAATGTTTGTAAATTCGGTTCTTTAATTTATAGTCAGTTTTTCCAATGTAAAAACAGCTACAACAGTTACAGAGGGCACAATAAATAATCCTTTCAGATCCACAGTTATATTTTTGATGTAATTTCACTTCAGTGTTGTTTATCCAAAAATTGCCCCCTTCTTTAATGTGTTTGCAATATTTACACATGCCACACTTTTTCATGTGCCCAACATTATTCACTCCCTTTGGTTTCATCTCAAAGATGTTTTTTAAGTGTCTGCCTTTCTTGAATACTATGGTGGGGTGTGAATCAATGAAAGGTCTAATGGCCTTTTCTTGGTTTAGAATGTTCCAATTCTTTTCCAAGATTTTCCTTAATGTAAAACTGTCATTGGCATGTATAGTAATAAAATATGTCTTATAGTCCCTTTAAAGTCCTTGATTCTGCACACTTAAAGACTGGGTAAAATTATTAGTATTGGTGATATTGTTATTTGTGTCTGTTATTAAGGGGATAAAATGCCCCCTCTCTCTTTTATTTACTACCTCTAACATAATGTCAGTAATAAACTTGCATGGGTAGCCTCTTCTTAAAAACATGGCCTTCAAATTGTCACATTCGCTAAGGAAATCATCCATAACTGATACCATTTGGGCCGCCCTCACAAATTGTCCCTTTACAATAGCTTTCTGTTTTCTGTTTCATTAGATGTGTACTTGAAAAGTGAAGTAAGGAGTTGGAATAAGTTTCCTTTCTGTATATTTTTGAAACAAATTTGTTGTTGGTGTGGTCTTTAATGAGAAGAACATCTAGGAAAGGCAACTGGTCCATACTATAGTTGTGTGTGAATTTCAAGATGGTGGTGGTGGAATTCATGTATGATATTAAATCTACTATATGTTCTGGGGGTCCATCCCACAAAATAAAGATATCATCCAAAAAACGGGTGTAGCATTTTACATACTTAAACATTGGACTGTTAAACAAAAACTTCTTTTCCCACTGGGTTACAACAATGTTTGCATATAGACCCCCACATGAGGAACCCATCGCTACACCCTTCTGTTGCAAATAGATATCGTGATTAAAGAGAATAAAGTTGTTTTTCAATACAAGTTCAAGTAGGTGTGCATATACATGCACTTTGTTATGCTCAATGCCTTTTTCATATAAGTATTCTGAAAACCATTCTAAACCTGTAATATGTGTATAGGTCTTTGATATCAATGGTTAAAAGGACATAATGGATTTGAAATGGAGTGTTGTTTACGAGATGTAAGAAACTCCATGAGTCCTTACATATGTGGGTTTCAGAAAAGACCAATTCTTTAAGCCTAGTGTCTAAAGGTTTTGCAAGAGGGTGGGTGATAGAACCATTTGTGCCCACTATGGGTCTCATGGGGGGTTGGTCAAGGTTCTTATTAAGTTTTCGTAACTCAAACATCACTGACATTTTGGGATATGACACAGTGAGATAATTTAACTCATCAATGATAATGGACCCCTCAATAAACAAATCCTGTAAATCATTTTTAATTCTATTATAAGTGGTGTAATTCATTAAGGGAGGATTTAGCATATGCCTTCCCAGTCAGACTGTGCAACATCTTATTAGCATAATCAGTCTGGTTCATAAGAACTATACCTCCATCCTTGTCGGGTTTCATTATTCTAACCAAATCAAGAATGCTTTTAATGTTTTGTAGTATGGTCTCCACATCATTATCCATCTGTCTTTTCTGATTAATCCTTAAAAAAATTATGGATCTCTAGTTCACATATTCTTTCAAATAGTTGAACGATGGGGTGAAGGGGAGGATTAACTATTAACTATACATTTCTTGGCATTAACCTTGAGCCCATGGCTCTGGCACCAAGCATCTGTTTCTGTAAGGCCCTTTTGTAGAATATCCACATCATTTGGGGATTCAATAATAGCTCCCAGTTTGCAGTCATGTGCGAACTTTGTTAGCCAGAGTCCCTTAATGTTGGCTTGTACTTCAGAGAAGTAGATGCCAAACAAGAGCGGTCCCAGGACTGAACCCTGAGGTACTCCACTTGTCAATTGTCTGGAGCTGGATTTGGAGTTGGCTACTTTTACAGTGTGGTTTCTGTCAGTAAGCCCAGCTTAGTAAGTTTATCTATGACTCCAGAGTGGGGGATGGTGTCAAAGGCCTTGGCAAGGCCCAGATAGGCTGTCTGGACCACCTTACCCTCGTCCACAGCTCTGGAGACTGATTCAAAGAAGTCAATCAGGTTCAGGAGACAAGATCGTCCCTTCACAAACCCAAATTGGGTGGGGTCCAGTGTTTGAAGGTTGCCAGTATCTTTGTTTATAAGTTCCATGATAATGCGTTCCATGCCCTTGCAGATCAGGCTCGTCAGACTGATGGGATGGTAGTTCCTGGGATCCAAGGTGGATCCCCCCTTGTGGACTGAGATAACTGTAGCTGTGTGCCACTCAGTGGGCACAAACCCTGAGATGAGGCTATGATTAAACAAGACACTTAGGTGAGGTGCCAATTCATTTTGTAGCTCATGTAGTACACAGCCCAGGATGTCATCTGGTCCCATGGATGTTGTATTCTTAGCTTTGGAGAGTGTGGTTTCTACCTGTGTGGCCATGATTACCGAAATTTGGCAATCTTTTGGTATTGAGATGGGCCTTTTAGGGGGTGAGAGGGGGTAAAGTTGGCACTAAATCAATCTGCCAGGATATTGGCAATATCCTTGGGATCAGTATAGTTAATGTCATTCTGTTGTAGCTCAGAGCAGATCTGAGCATTGCCATTTAGATTCTTGACATAACTATAGAATGCCTTGTGGTTGTCTTTAGAATCTTTGGCAATTTTATTTTTGTAACTAGCTTTGGAGGGTTTTATGAGGGATCTCAGCTTCTTACTGAGGCTGGTAAGGGAGTTTTTTGCATCCTGGGATTTTCCTCTTTTCTGCAACCGTTTCTTCCTTCTGTTGTATAGTTTGTTTATGGCAGAGAACCACCAGATTGGCTTCCTTTTTTTGGAGGAAAGCATCTTGGTTCTATTTGGGATGGCATGATTCATGCACGAGTGGATGTGCTCATACACTGCCTTAGTGTAGGACTCAGCAGTTGAACTTTCAGTTCCCGTCTGCATGGTTGTCATGAAGTTTGTCACTTCTGACTTGAGTAGCATGAAGTTGGTTTTGGAGACATTTTTTATGGAGGTTTCCTTACTGGGGTGGGATGTGGATGTCAAGGGTGATTAGCTTATGGTCAGACCTAACCAATGAGGGGTGACCACTGGTGTGGAGCATCTATCTCCCATTTTGGTAATGACCAGGTCTAGGATATTGGAGCCCCTGGTAAGACAATGGATTAGTTGATCCAGGGCATTAGAATTTATGAATTCCAAGAACCGTTGGGAAAAGGTGTTGGTACCCGAGTAGTTTTCCCAGTTAATGGCAGAGTAGTTGAAATCCCCCAGTATTAGGGATGTTTGGTTGTATCTTAATATTTTCCAGTATGTTTAGAAAGGTGTAGTGAGAATCTTGGGGCATGGTGGGAGATCTGTAGCAAGCAACAATTTGTATTGCAGTCTTACCTAGTGTTAGTTGCACCTGTAGAATTTCAGATGCATTGTGTTGGGCAACTAGCCTGGAGGTGTGAATATCCTTGGTGAATATAGACACTCCTCCACCTTTAGTGTTTTATCTTGGTTTGGTGGCCGAAAAGTGTGGTAAGAGTTGTAGCCTGGTATTGGCTCTGGCTTGATTCATCTTCAAAAACCTAGGCTTGTCCACCTTTAGTCTGCAATTTCTAGCTTCATAGGTAAGTACTAGGCTAGCTGCCCTCGTAGGCCATTTAAAGCTTAGCCAATTTCTGTTTCAAAGGTGAGAATTAAATCCTGTACCTTGTGTCTGTCAAGTAACACTTTAACCATTATAGCAATCCCCAACCTTAAATACATTTAAGCCTGCATAAGTTGGCTTAGTTTTTAGACAGCCTACATATTTTAACTCTGATTATGCATTTATTATGGTTTTATAATTTTTCTTTATGTCTAACATTTATGTACATATAATCTGTTATCAGCTATTGTTTTATTGTAATTGTATTTTCTTGTATAAAACAATTTCTCAAGTCAACTCTGAAGAAGGCAATATGTTCAGCAGGGCCAATCTGGTTAACAACAACGACAACAAGAAAAAAAGAAAGAAATATTCATGCAAGTGCAATTACTTGTTTTTACTTTTACTGATGCATTGGTTTAATAAACTGGGTCACACTCTCTTGGTGGTACATTGCTTTATCTGTTTTGTCGTTGATCTGATACGTTTTTTGGATATTCATGTAAGTCCCAGTCTTAAATTGTACGACTGCATCTGCAAATATAGATCTACTGGACTTGCTGAGGTTCTTATAATATAGATCAGATTCCAGATAAATACTGACACAGAATTGATGATTAGTGCTGCTTAATTTGGCTGTTCTGTGCTGTATCACATCATACAGCAGAATTACTGTGGTTTTACTATCCACGCTGAAAACAGTTTATGACTGAAGTTTCATTTGTCCACTCCCAATGCTCTTTCTGATAGTTGTTTTTGCTTTAGAGGGTTTGGGAATAAAAAGTGACGCACTGGGGAATTGGGCTTTATGACAAAAATGTGAGACATTATCAACTACCACTCAAAGCTGCAGTCAGAAAACTGAGACTGCTAACTTAAAGCAGTTTAAAATCAAAATTCACTGTAATAACACTTTTAAAGCATTTTTGCAATGGACATAGCAAGCACTCACATGTTACAAAGGCACTAACTTAGAGACTGCTCTACGTTTAACTAGTGGGAGTCCTCCGAAATATCACAGTCTCGACAATACTGCCTTAACTGCAGTTTTGGAGTCACACTTTTGACTATCTGCCTCACAGTTCTCTATGGCACCTGGGGAAATTATTTGTATTGTATAGATATTTAGACTATGCTAAAAATCTGTCATAACAGTACCCTTCACATCCACTCTGATTAAATTACTGAGATTCAGGATGGAAGGAGAGATAAGATGCAGACTACTTGGTGTTGTAGTCATAGTTTTAGCCTTTTCTGAATGGTTTAACTGATTCTAGAGTTAAAGCTATCCCAGATATCAATGGCAAATATAAAAATATATAATTGGAAATTACAAGACACTAAGAATTGTACTTATGGTGGAGACTCTGAGTGTTAGCTGTTGACAAGACTACTCATTCTGGTATTAGCAATACTAATCACACCCTACTGGTTTCAAATTAAAGTTTTGTTCCACTCCAACTAAATATTTTATTTTTGTGCAGTCAATACAAAAAAAAATAGATGAGGACATAGTACCGTTCTTACTCCCAGAAAAAAGTACAAATGTTAATAATCCATATAGTGGCTATATCGGAAAAATAGAAGCAAAACTGTGGGTGAAGTTTGACTTAACTGACTGTGGTCCAGCATCTGATTCTCTAACTGGTAAAGTGTTTGGTTAGTTCTTTGTTTGCTTCTCCACAGTAATAGTTCCTATAATATTTTTCAGTATCTCAGTCGCAAAATATATTGATAATCCTCCTTTCTATTTCAAGTGGATGTTTATATCTACTGTTAAGAGACTTCTGGATCACCATCCTTCCACTGAAAATACTGGCTTACATGACGATCACAAGAGAGTTTTGAAAACAAAAGTGGTACACATTGTTACAGTTTTGAGCTCGCTGTGAGTAGGTCATTTCTGTCAGGAATAGCACTTTATTAACACTATTTGCAAAAGCCAGTGAAAACCATGTAGCTTGTCATTACGGCTTCAATAATTCTTTCAAAAAAATTGAGGATCTTCACCTGGAGAATGTGTTATGCCATGCATCTCATGTCTGATGTAATTACAAGTGACTGACACAGATGCAGAGCAGGTTATGAAACCACAGATACTTAGTATCTCACAGATATTGTTCAGAATAACGTAGGCAGTAGTCTACTTCTTGGCGATATATTTATGGATTTGGCCAAGGTACTTGATGTAGCAAATCATATCCTATTTAACTTCTGAGGCAATCTGTAGGCTTGATTTCAGAGGACCTGGATTCAATGCTACACGTGGGTTACAATAAATTATCCAATTAAACTAATTTCATATTTGTAACTGAGCATACTGATTGGACAAACCAGTTAGCATGCTCTTCATAAACCAAGCATTCCCACAGAAAGAAGTTCGGCCTACTCATTTTCTGCATGATGCTAAGCAGAGAATTTGAACTAAAATATTCAGTGGCAGTAAAAAGCAGAAGAATATAATATACTGAAAGAAAATATCTCACAAATGTTAGTGCTGGGAGTGTTCCAACAAGCAGCTCCACTGCATATATCGTGAACTGTTGCATGTAGAAATAAAGATATATCTATTGTTTCCTGGCTTCATTCCTTAGTTTTCCCTTGCTAGGAAACAAGTTCTGTGAGGACAGACCAAAAGTATCAGGGTAAACATCTGTGCATTCTGTGAACAACTGCACAAAACATGTAGACTCTCCACAGAAACAAACAAGAGAGTCATATTAAAAATAACAAAAGACAGGCACAGAAATGTACTGTTCAGCTCAAAACATACGCAGTACATAACTTGGATGTCCCAGATGACCAGAAGCTAACAGTACAGTACTAAAGTCATTTTATACATGTCCATTATTTATATAATGTAAGACTTTTTTTTCTTAAATAATGCCATTGTATAATAGCAATAACCCAGACCTGTGTGTGTGAGTAATGCAGGATTTACTCAAAGCTGGTTTGTTTCAGTCACTTGAGCTTCACTCTCATGATCAACGCATCACTAGTAAATCCTTTGTCACCATCTCCACATGGTGGATTATTGCTAAAATATTCCCTTTTTTGCCATTATTAATTACTAATAACTTAGACTATGATGATGGTGGCCTGACTGCTCTTCCTCTGCCATTAATTGCACTCATCCTGAGCTCATGGATACTAAATGCTATGAATTTTGTTGATAATTGTAGTTGGTTTGATGTACGTTGCCTTGAAGTTAATTATATTAAAATCTAGGCAATGATTTTTTTTTAGTTCTGAACTCACACTTGAGGGAATTCTATCGGACGAAGTCATTACTAACCTAATGTAAAAGCCTTTAGACAGTTCATCCATATGTCTTTAGGCATTTGATATGACCCTTCACTTTTATTTTGATTAAATAAAAGTTGGTGAGTGTCACAGCAGCATCAGGTGTTAGGATGCAAGCTAGAGAGGCCATCATTGGCAATTTTTTTCACTTTAACTAAGCCTTCTGTTTTCAGTCTT
This sequence comes from Protopterus annectens, assembly GCF_019279795.1. Lineage (NCBI taxonomy): Eukaryota > Metazoa > Chordata > Ceratodontiformes > Protopteridae > Protopterus > Protopterus annectens. Next base: position 383,203,005 of record NC_056734.1, on the reverse strand, counting down.
TAAGCAAATTTGCATCTTGACAAGCTATGTTTACAGAACATTTCAAGAAATTTGAAGAAAGAGAACCAGGCTAAAAGTCCAAAACCTTTACTGAGTATCCAAAATATGTATGCACTAACAGCTTTATTGCTACCACAGCTGAACCCATGGCTTAAAAAGGTACTCTGCAACAGATTACTTATCAGTTAACAAATGACACAAATACAAAAAATATAGAGTATTGCCTGAACAATAAATAAAAAAATGCAGTTATTTGGAGTTGTTAACCAAGAATGCCCATCTGGGGAGTCCCATTTTAGTGGAAGACTACAGAGACAACTCCATATTCATAGGGAAAAAAAAAAAGAAATATATATATATATATATATATATATATATATATATATATACTACATGAAAAGAGACATGAAAGAGCTCTCGGGTCATGTGGCCCAGGCAGGTATGACCCTAGCCCCGAGCAGCATCCTGTCCTCGCCCAGAATGATACCACAGTATAAGGACAAAATGATCGACTTCAACAATTGGCTAAGTTTCCGGTGTCATTCAAAGGGGATCCAGTATCTATCTGCCTGGGACAACATGATCGACAAACCACGATACTTTTCCAGAGATGGTCTGCGCCTGTCCACCCCTGGGATTCAGGTTACTGGCTAAAGCTCTCGCCACCCCTATAGTGCCTTTTTTGGGCAAGGCTCAAAGGACAAAACCACCACCATAACAGATATAAGCATGTAAAATCTGAAGGTAAGGTTACTCAATACTAGAAGTCTAAACCTCAAAATGCACTCCTAAAAATGGAGAACATCGATATCTGTGCAGTAAGTGAGACCTGGTTCAAGGCAACAGAGAGCACCCCTGCAATACCATGCTACAACTCTTACCACACTTTTTGGCCACCAAACCAGGGTCAAAGCACTAAAGGCGGAGGAGTGTCCATATTCACCAAGGATATTAACACCTCTAGGCTAGTTGCCCAATACAATGCATCTGGAATTCTGCAGGTGCAACTAACACTAGTAAGACTGCAATCCAAATTATAGCTTGCTACAGATCCCCCACCATGCCCCAAAAGTCTCAGTACACCTTTATAAACATACTAGATAATATTAAGATACAACTAAACACCCTAATACTGGGTGATTTCAACTACCCTGCCATTAATTGGGAAAACTACTTGGGTACTAATACCTTTGCCCAACGGTTCTTGGAATTCATAAATTCCAATGCCCTGGACCAACTAATCCATAGTCCCACTAGAGACTCAAATATCCTAGACCTGGTCATTACCAACATGGGAGATCGATGCTCCACACCAGTGGTCACCCCCTCGTTGGTCAGGTCTGACCATAAGCTAATCACCCTTGACGTCCACATCCCACCCCACCCCCTAGTAGGGAAACCTCCATAAAAAACTTCTCCAAAGCCAACCTCATGCTACTCAAGTCAGAAGTGACAAACTTCATTACACACATGCAGACGGGAACTGAAAGATCGACTGCTGAATCCTACACTAAGGCACTGTACGAGCACATCCACTCTTGCATGAATCATGCTATTCCAAACAGAACCAAGATGGTCTTCTCCAAAAAAAGGAACCCAATCTGGTGGTCCCGTCATAAAAAAAAAATACAACGGAAGGAAGAAACTGTTGCAGAAAAGTGGAAAATCCTAGGATGCAAAAAACTCCCTTACCAGCCTCATTAAGAAGCTGAGATCCCTCATAAAATCCTTCAAAGCTAGTTACGAAAATAAAATTGCCAAAAATTCCAAGGACAACCACAAGGCATTCTATAGTTATGTCAAGAATGTAAATGGCAATGCTCAGATCTGCTCTGAGCTACAACAGAATGGCATTAAATATACTGATCCCAAGGATAGTGCCAATATCCTGGCAGATCAATTCAGTACCAACTTCACCCCCCTCCCACTCTTAAAGGGCCCATCTCAATACCAAAAGATTGCCAAATTCTGGTAATCACGACCATCCAGGTACAAAACGCACTCTCCAAAGCTAAAAATACAGCATCCATGGGACCAGACAACATCCCGGGCTGTGTACTTTATGAACTACAAAATAAACTGGCACCTCACCTAAGTGTCATGTTTAATCATAACCTCACCTCAGGCTTCGTGCTTAATGAGTGGCGCACAGCTACAGTTATCCCACTCCACAAAGGGGGATCAACCTTGGATCCCGGGAACTATCATCCCATCAGTCTGATGAGCCTGATCTGCAAAGTCATGGAACGCATTATCATGGAACTTATAAACAAAGATACTGGCAACCTTCAAACACTGGACCTCACCCAGTTTGGTTTAGTAAAGGGCCAATCTTGTCTCCTCAACCTGATTGACTTCTTCGAATCAGTCTCCAGAGCTGTGGACGAGAGTAAGGCGGTCCACATAGCCTATCTGGACCTCACCAAGGCCTTTGACACCATCCCCCACTCTGGAATCACAGATAAACTTACTAAGCTGGGCAATAATCCCTATGTCACTCGATGGGTTGCCAACTGTCTTACTGACAGAACACACACTGTAAAAGTAGCCGACTCAAAATCCAGCTACAGACAACTGACAAGCGGAGTACCTCAGGGTTCAGTCCCGAGACCGCTCTTGTTTGGCATCTACTTCTCTGAATTACAGGCCAGCACTAAGGGACTCTGGCTAACAAAGTTCACAGATGACTGTAAGCTGGGAACCATTATTGAATCCCCAAATGATGTGGATATTCTACAAAAGGGCATTACAGAAACAGATGCTTGGTGCCAGAGCCATGGCTCAAACTCAATTTGAAGAAATGTATGGTTATCCCCTTTGGGAAAAACCATGTACCCGTGAATTACCACATAAGTGGCAGTAAACTAAACACCAAAAGTGTTATAAGGGACTTAGGGACACAGGTGGACAGTGGTCTCACCTTCGATAACCACATAGCCACAACAGTCAGGAAATCCTTCTATGTGGCACACCTCATTACTAAGGGCTTTTCATCGAGAAAAAAGGAGGTCATTGTCCCACTGTACTCATCCCTCATTAGACCCATTATAGAGTACAATGCCCCGTTTGGTATGTACCTCACAAGACATCTGCAACAACTTGAATGGCCACAGAAATACCTCATTAATAGAATCACAGGCCTAATGCAGATGCCCTATGCTGACGGTCTAAAAAAACTCCAGCTATACTCTGTCGCATATCGCCTACTCAGAGGTGATCTCTGCTTAACGTACAAGGCCATGTCAAACCCAGTGCTACTGGACATGCTACACATAAAGAAATCCCAATCCCTCAAAGACACATGCTCCAGGGATCTAAACCTGGTCATCACAATGAACAAAACATGCTGGAGGGATAGGTTCCTGACCCAGAGACTCCCCATACTCTGTAATAGACTGCCCATACATGTCAAGCTGAGCGCCTCTTTGGCCCTCTTCAAAGGGAACATTGATGTTTGGATGGGAGATAGGAAATTCACCCCAGGGATCACGTCAGTCGCCCTGCTAGACAGGGGACCAGGGAAGTAAGTATTCTGGGAAGAAATAGCCAGGGAATTGTTATGACTAGGCTTTTATAGGCCCTAGGCCCCAACCTATGAACCAACCTATATATATATATATATATATATATATATATATATATATATATATATATATACATACACACATGCACACAAACACAAAATAATGCAGTATAGTAGAATGATAGGACATATAAATACATGCATAAATTAATCGGTGCTCTAAGCAGTTCTTACCACATTTACATTGATGAATGGACAACACAGAATACAAGTATAAAATTAGGTGCTGAATAATGTTGTTTCAAGTAAGAATAAAACTGGAAAGATAAGATAGTTATATTGTGAAGGGAAACAAATAAAGCAGGGCATGGGAGAGAAATAAATAGAGGAAACAGTAAGAAGTGGATAAAAGTAAAGCTACAGTTATGGACTGTACTGTGTAGTAAAACGTTGACAGATATTAGTTCAGTGAGTCTTCAGATAACTAAATAAAAGCTTAGCCTGTACCATTTGTAAATCAACTACACACTACAGTGTAGCAAAAAAAGTGAACTATATTAGTGAAGAGAGTTTTAGATAAACTGAGTCCTAGCTGGTACTGCAGCTGCACTAATTCTTATGGAAAAGTGAATTTAGAATGGACCTGAATTGGTGTAAATCTTTTGTAATTTCTCTATCAGATGAGAACTTTTTTCAATGCTTACTTATAGAGACATAGAATAAAGAGTCTCCACATCTGTTTACTGTTAATGGAATATTAATTACATATTGAGAAGAATCTTTATGTGTTTGGAAAGAGCTCCCCAAGTAAAAGTAGCAGTGAATGTAAGGTAATTGAGTTTGTAAAATAATATATCTGACAAGCACAGCTGTACGGAAGCAAGGAGGTTACTAAATTCTAACCAGCCAAGTTCCTAAAGTATAAAGCAATTTTAGTTAAGACTTTTATAACCAGCAGTGAACTGTGCAATTTTGCTGTAAGATTGTTACAGTTCGTGTAGCAGGGAGCTGTTTAAGATGGTCCAGAGGTGATAGACATACAAAAAGAGGTGAAAGTGGGGAAAATCTGGTGGTAGTCACTCTGGCTTTATCCATTAGAAATGATTTTGCCCTGTATAATTTGTGTATGATTAACAAACATTCATAGCAAACAATGAACAGAATATTGCACAGTTTCTGACCGCATGGTCATCAGAGAGCAGAGTTTTGCAGATATATCTGAGATATGTTTATTGTTATTGTAAACAGAACTACACAAAATAATATAGATGCACCCTGATGATCATATATATGGTGCCTAGGTGTGTAAATCATATCTTGCACACTGTGCCTTGTACAGCCCCAAGGGCCAACCTTGGTCACAAATAACTCAGATGGGTGTACAATGGCATACTGAGACCATCTGGGTTTCCTGAATGTCACATAATCTCTAATACACCATACCAGGCTCAAGATGGGGGATAATGCTTTATCATGAGAGTACCACACGCTGCACCACAGAACCACAGGTCAGAGTAATAACATACAGTTCTCTGGTGTGCTGTGCTCTGCCATTAGGCTGTGTAGGGGTTCATGAGAAGTCGCACTTCTTAGGCCTGATGGTAGACCAGAGTTCACTGCCATAATATAGCAATGAAGGGATCTAGTGCTTTGCAAGGTCCTGTTGATGTGTGCTCGCCAGCATTACCGAGAGGGACAGGACAAGTTTAAATCCGATAGCAAATTTGCTTCCTACCTTGCAATAAAGATTTTTTTTTCTTACTGGACTATTGTTTTAATCAGCTATGTCCAGTTATGTCCACCCTGCAACACAGCAGTGGAAAACATTGAAATGATACACTGCCGTGTGAAGTGCCATTGGTTAGTACACAGTTGGTTTCCCATTTGTTACACCATTAGGACCAGATGGGTAAACATTCAGGAAGAAGTGGTCATTTGTACATTCAGCGTATGAAGTACAGTGTGTACATAGTAGGGTAAAGCAGTGCACAGTGTCTTACACATTGTGTCACTTCTTTTATGAATTGCAACAGGCTTTTGTATGCCAGTCTGTGCTGTGCCAAACCTGGTCCACTGTGCATGATGTTTAGGAATTCTGTCCAATGTAAATAATAATGACTAAGAAGAAACAGTTCAAATGATCAGTTACCCTAACAACAGAACTGCAGAATGCAAAGGTGAAGGTTCATGGAGGTATTCATGTCCAACAGCAGGTGAATAAGGCATAACTTGGTCTCTGTAACATCATGCCAATGAAGGAGACGAACTAGGAAAAAAATAGCTGTCAGAAAAAACAGAATAATATGAGGCCATTTAGTTCACAGAAGAGTACTAAAGGTTAAATGTCAATGGGACAGTTTCTTTAATGCGCGCACACACACACACACACACACACACACACACACACACACACATGCATGCACACACACACACGCACACACGCACACACACACACACACACACACACACACACACACACACACACACACACACACACACACACACACACACACACACACACACACACACACACACACACACACACATGCGAACTGTCTACTTTTTAATGCAAAGACAAAGAGACAAAGTGAAGTTACTAGCCAGGCAGAAGGAATGTATGGGCATGGTCTTCATTTGTTTCAAGATTGGTGTACTTGGCCTTCATGAAATATAATGACTTTATCACTTATATCAGTGAATTACAGACAAAAGATATAATATTCCTGCTGTGGTTTGTGGCAGGCATGTACTTTAAAATAGAAATAAAAGGAATAGTTCATTAGACCCCAGATGAACTGAAAGTTTTTCTCTTCAGTTATGGCTATCATTAAACCAAAATTGCTAGGTCTTCCAAAACACCTAGTCTGCATCGGACCTAGACATTACAAGATGAACAACAGAAATAGTGGTGACTTAATTCATGCTGCAGCAGTCAAAAAGGAAGAAACAGTCTGTCCCTGGATCCACAGTGAAGAATTGATTCACGACGAAACAGCCAGATGGCAGCGGTAGCTGTCTGCCTATGGAACCCGTCATATCATCCAGTGACAAGTGCTTTAAACTTAGGGTCAGAGCGACAATCAAGCCAACAGTTTTGTGACCTTAATGGAGGATACAAGCGAATACGTGGGCATGCAAAGCAGTGTAGTTACAGTGACAGAATAAACTGAGGCTAGCTTCATACTGCATGACTAGTCCCCTTTGAGTCAGGTCACAGAAGAGCAGAAGGTTTTGCAAGCAGTTTAGGGGAATATTTCAGTTTTCAACTTATCCCTCACTCCAGTATGAAACAAATTTTCCAACCAAAGAGGTTATTTCTTTGTTCATTCTGCTTGTATTCACTGCTGCTTCGATATGATTGGCACAGCCTTGATTAGAATTTTTTTTTTTTGCTGTGTAATGCATGTTTGGATTCAGCATGTGCCAAAAATAACTGCAAAATCTCACTAGGGTTGGGGGAGGGGATTGTTCAGCGACATATTAATGTTAACTCAAGTCTATTTGCTCATTAAGTGAGTGAGAAGCTAAGACTATTGTGTGTCCCATTTATTCTTTACACATACATTTCTAACTTATCTGTATTTGACATTTCATTTCAGTGTATAAGGAAATGTTTTAATCTGTACGTTTAGACTACTTAGACATTTTTACAGATGATAATTACAATGTATAAAGAATATCTGTGGTTACTATAAATATTTTACTGTTTTTTATCTGCTTTTATGTGCTTGCATATAGATATTTAGGCATGTTTCAGCATTACAGCTAGCCACTCAAACAACACTGCCTACCTAATCAGTCTCAGAAATAAATTAATTTGTATTAGAATGAAAAAAAAGAAGAAAAAGATAAAGAAAACTCAAAAACTTGGCTTATGTTTCATATCTTTGCCACTCTCACAAAAGTCATTCCTTAAATATACAAATATACTGTACACGATGCAACATTTATCTATATCTATTATCTACAATTTATGTATGTATGTATGTGTATATATAAATATGTGTGTGTGTGTGTGTGTGTGTGTGTGTGTGTGTGTGTGTGTGTGTGTGTGTGTGTGTGTGTGTGTGTGTGTGTGTATGTGTGTGTGTGTCTGTGTGTATCATGCAGCTGCTTTGAGTGTAAGTGGACAGGTGGTTGTATCTGTATGTATCTACCTTCCAGTGAACATTGTGCTATGTCAGAAGGTGCTGACATAATTAACACCTATACAATGCATGGTACTGCAAGGACAAGATTTAATGACACTGCACAAATAAAAGTACTGCAGGGTACAGAGGGCAAGCTGTATCGCACAGCACTAAACGCAACCATCCACTAAACCCACAGGGAGTATGTAGGACGTAAGCACTTAACAGCAAACGGTCAGCATAAAACACTCATTTTTGTGGTGCTGCAGGCTACATCAGTGGTAAATGAAACAGGCGCAAAGCAAGTAATTACACAAACAGAAAATCTAACAACAGTCAATGCACTGAGGAAGATATAGCCGACAAGGGTAATAAGATAAAGAACAACTTCAGTTGCACAACAAAAGATTCCCCATTAATTACAACAGCTTTTAGATAACAAGGATATTGCCTATATAGATGAATATGGTGCTTCTCACAACAGAATACATTTTAACCCACATACCTAAGTTAGCCATGGATAGGACATTCTAGACAGCTCCTAGGAGCATCACCTGATTTGTTGGCAATCCATCAGTCAAAGGTACTAACCCCTTGCATACGCCTTGACAGAATGCAAGACAAAGCCCACCTACCATGTTTTATTCAGCGCATTATTGCAAATTGCTAGCGTCATACACATCCAACTTACATCCATGCAAAGCTAGATGGGTTTTAAAAGAAAAGTTATCAATGCTGTCAAAACAGAATTTCCAACAGCATAACTGAAGGGATGTTTTTTTTACTGCAAGTCAAACTGTTCAGAGGGAACCACATACTAATGTGGCTACAGAATGTTCTAGAAGTTGTTAGTTTGAACATGAAGTGATAATCATAAAAGCTGCAGTAATTCTTGTCGGCCACGAGTGCTGTAGTTGTGGTCGTTTTTTTTTCCTGAGTACAATGCCAGATGTATACCCCACCCATTTCTCAGTGGTTCCTTGAAAAGTACATTCACTATAGATAAGATTTCTCAGTGACATGTCAGCCATGTCATGACACCCCCTCCTCCCCAGTTTTGAAGTGCTCATGAGAATACACTGCACAATCCGTCTCACACTCATATCAGGGTCAGATGATGGCACAGTCACATCTATGCGACACTTGACAACTCCTGTGGGCAATGCATGGACATTCTGATCCTAACCCGAGGTCTGAAAAATGAATATGTTGAGGACTCGGTATATTCAGAATACATATTACATGAGCTATGACATATAATAAAGTATGTGCATATTACTGGAAAACTGAGAGCTGTATATGCCTTTTGCATTCCTATCGGGAATTGTATAAATAATGCAAACAACACTTACACTGTATATTTATGGTGTCATTACTATTGGCATCAACACAGCCCAACAAACAGTACCAGACACTTACATGAATTGGAGTACAGTAAGGTCAAGAAAAATATGGAATACAGTCTCACATACTTGTCTTACTGCAGACATAATTTTGGAACATGCATAACTGAAACATTATGCACAGCTTAAATGCCAATTTGCATGGCCTTGGCAAAACAAGTTGTCAGTAAGTTGGTCAAAGCAGTAACCCATTTGATAACTAATGCAATGTCACTGATTTTATTTGCTGTACTTTGACAGTTCAGTTGTCATCTTACACTATCATTTTATCTGAATATAATTAATTTTATCACTTTCCAAATGGAGTCACTTTGCTATTATGCAAGTGCTGTTATTTCAACTGTTTTGTATATTTTTATACATTTATATTGTTTTGTTAGTGCTGTGATACCAGAATAGCTCCTTGGTCTTTATGCTAACTGCCAGACATGAGTCTGTTGATAGTTAAATTAAGCCATACTATAATGAGGGATGCAGGGAGAAATTCATAAATGATTTGCAGGTAGTGTGAGGTGCCTTAAGACTCCATCATATTTAACTTCTGCATTATCAATCTCCCTACCCTATTTTATACATCAAACGTTCTCAAACATTGATGTCATGAGATACAGATCTAATGCATCACACAAAGGACCTATAAGCCAACATCAGTGAACTGTATACCTCATAAGAAGCAGCTACACCTCAGCCACATTAAAACTAAATGCACGTCCTTTGGAACCCCCTGACACACAAAGGATTATTCTCATATTCTTTCCCTGCTCTACTTTCATAACAAACGCATTCAAGCTACTTACTCTTTTAAATGCCCAGGTATGGCACTCTACCCACCACTATGTCTGTTCACACACAAATAAAAAAAAAAAGTGAAAAACAGTCAGTGTAGTTACTACAATATTTCAGAATTGCTCATCCTTGCAGGTACAGCTGCCGCTGATAAAGGAATCCTTCAGCTATTGTTCAAACATGGCCTATTATCACTGGTAGCATACTCTGAAGGAAATATTTAAGAACTACACATCCTATCCAAATATAGCTGTTAAGTCATACTTCTATCCCTATCTCACAAGCACTATCCACTCCCTCTTATATTAATGTGCAATTAATCATTTCCCCTGCCTAAAGCTCACTGCCAGCCTAACAAGTAGTACCCCCAACTTTAAACAGTGCTCCCACTTAGACAATGCTCCAGCTCTTCCCAGACCTACCATCCCACTAACTTTTTCAATTCTATCATATATAAACTATGAGGAAATTTCCACCAAGCAGCAGAAACAGACCTGCAATACAGTTAATTAGATCAAAATTCATAACATATATTATCTAGCAGACAAACCCATCTGCCAGTGTTTCCAACACCCCCCAACCTAATTGTGCAGCCCACACCAAATGAATTACATCTAGCCAAACTTTATAAGACAACTCCCCGTGACCTACTCAATACTCCTATGTTAGGTAACAAACTCCTTGATATTTAATCTGCCTTAAAACTGAATTGTGCTCATGTAACCTGCACTACCTTGAAACCTGAATTGTTACATGGCTGCATATGTCCTGAATGGCTCTGTCTGTCCTTTGTTACACATTCAGAATTGGTCTTACTTATGTTGCTACTTAACACGATTAGCTCTATTCATGCTCTGTTCATGCTAACTATATAAATACGTATATACTAATATACTGATAGCAACTGTTGCAGCTGCTAATATTATCTGCCTAATACATCAATCTATTTATTTATATATATAAAAATCAACCAATAGGAAACTAATACATGCACAACACACACACACACACACACACACACACACACACACACACACACACACACACACACACACACACACACACGGGTCTACTTCACATGACCTAAAACTCACTTGACTGACACCCATTTGACCGACACCCAATTGACCTAAATTTCATTTGACTGACAACTCATTTGACTGACTCCCATTTCGCCAACAGCTTATAATGCTGAATTTCAACATACTAAATCTTAAACCATAATCAAGCACACTTAGAACACCAATAACTAACCCTTTCCAGAACTTAAAAACTACTTACTAACCCTCTTAACAGAAATGGGACAATGTACAACGAAACTAGGTGGGGGGAGCTACGCCACCCACAGCCCCCTAATTATATATACTAACTCTAGGATCGCACTACAGTGGGGAAAAGGCCATATACCTTTAACTTGCCTTACAGTACTCTACACACTGCCACTACTGCTGGGAATGCACAAAACATTCGCCAAATTACTTTAGATACTTCCCTTAAAAATGTAAAGAGAAAAACCCAGATTTAGAAACACTACAGCACTACTTTCTACATGACTATCAGAATTCTAACAGTCAGTACTATAAATTACAGTAATTCTTTTTATCACAAGCAAGTCACAGGTGAAGGAAAAACCACAACAAGTCTATGTCTATGTCAGATGGGTGTCAGTTAAATGAGTTTTAGGTCAAGTGAAGTAGAACCACACACACACACACACACACACACACACACACACAAACATATATATATATATATATATATATATATATATATATATATATATATATATATATATATATATTTCACTAAAACTCATTTTGAAGCCTCATTTTGCTGAAAGTGAATTGCCTGAGCACAATTTATTGAAAGCTCACTTCACTGAAAACTCATTTGATTGAAACTCGTTTCGTCTAAAAAGGTATATGCCCTGTTCCCCACTTTTGTGGTCAGAAATGTCTCCTTTCATTCCAGGGCACTGTTGTAACTTAAAATTTCCAAAACAGCTCCATGTAATGTGGTCCCAGTATTGTGGTTCAAGAGGGCAAATAGGAAAAGCAGGCCTATATGGCATGTTTAATCAGTTTCAAAGTAGTAAACAAAAAGTTGTGGCACATGACTTATAAAATTCAGGCAATGAAGAAAGACTATTTGTTGATGGAAGAATATTTTGCTGGCAGACTATTTTTTCTCTGATAATATCAGTGTGTAAATGTTTGATGGGCATGCAGCAAACTTCATAACTGATTACTTTAGTAAAAGGTCAGAAGGCAAAGTTGCCTACATGGGGATGTGGGGCTTTATCTCCATAGAAAAGCAACTTTTAGCTATTGCTGCAGACGCTTTTATTCACTTGTGTAATTCAGAGAAATACTGGCATGGCTCAAAATGATTTTTTGTTTTTGGTGTCAGGAAATCCAACTATTATTTAATGCATATATGACATATGTCAAGGTTATAGTGTTTTGTTGTGAATGTTATCATTATCCTATGACCTCTACAGTCCTTGAATGTGATGTGTTAGTAATATTTATTTTTTTACTAATACTATTGTTGAGTTAATGTCAGTTACAAACATTAAATGCCTATCTAGCTTATTTGTGAGATTTTACAATTTATGATTTCTTGCATGCCTTGATATATTCACATCTTGAATATTATGCTAAGGTGCCTGGTGATTCAGCAGTGAGCTTATGCCAGTTTACATATGGTGTTCGCAAGTTGCTTAATATTTTGTTAAAGTTTTGTTGCTTTATGTGAATGCCACAATTCTGTGATGAGTGTAGAATTCAGTAGACGTATTATCCTGATAGACTTCTTGTACCCCTGATCTTCCTTTGTATTCCATTTCTGCCCATCACTCATTTGGGAAAGAGCTAATGTCGCCCAGATGTAAAAATTTGATAGTTTTCAAAAAACTCTGATATGATCTGTGCTTATGCTGAGAATGCTGTAAGAGACTGGCAGTGCATTAACTGGAAAATCATACACACAACACAGGCACATGATGCAAATGTATACATTTCCTAAATGTAGTCCATATGAGCATCATGTTATATAAATACTCCTGCAATCCACCCAGATACTAATATAAAAACAATAGTAATTAACTAATTACATTGCACAGACAAATGCAGTATACTTTAATCATGTAATGCTCTTAGAAATGAGCATTCCTTTACATTTCATTACTCATATCATCACTAAACTGCACAGTATTTTAATCGGAGCAGCAAAAATAAGCAAGTGAATAGTGATGTCTGATAGCAAAATGCATTATGGGTGGGGAGCAGCTTTACAGCCACATGTGCAAGAACCTCCTGTTGTTCATATTCTTCCATATCTGCATCTTACAGAGTAAACGAATGCAGAGAACTGTCACAAATAATTTTGAACACAACTTATGTTGATAGTTCACTCAGATTTCTTATCTGCATTAACATTCGGCTACTTATGTGTTGCTGGTGATAATTTATATTAGAAATCACCAGAATGCACAGTAGCAAGCCCCACCTTCCTGTGTGCTGAGGGCAGACATTGCAGTTGTAATTAATAAGTATAATTTTATCATTTTTAGTTGTTCTTAACAAATTGAGAAATTAAAAACATAGATGGCTTAATGTCCATCGTGTGGCTTTGCTCCATAGGACTACTAGGCAGTGGAACTTAAAATTGTATAAAACAGAAGGTGAAGGGGGATGGGAACCCCCTTGCTCAATGTGTGCAGACTTTCACTCACATTAAGTCAGTAATGCCCGACATTAAAGTTTCAGATATTTTTACTTAAATCTTAGTCTTCACATAATAAAAATGTTTAAAAACAACTGCCACCTTTAATTGACAGCTCCATCAGATTGTCAATCAAGTCAGTACTTTCCACACCTGTGAACTATGATGGCGTGTCCTAATATAAACAATCACTGCCTTGTTAAAACTATATAACAATTGACCAAAACACTAAAAACATATCAAATGTGTGCACTTTTTTGTTTGGGATACTTGATGCATTAAGCTTCCAGTATGTTCTTGACCTGAACATTCTATTACATATGTCTGACAAACATTGTAAAGTAAGACAACAAAAGTAATAAAAAAAACTGGGCTGTGATTCTTCATGGTACAGTCAATTACTTGAATAAACAAAACACTTGGCGTCCTGCATGCATAAGTATTCCAGTGCTCATGTTTTGATACATCTGTATTTTAGAGGCATAGACGTGTACAGTACTGCTGACTGGGTTAATTTGTGGGTTTTAGTGTTCTATAGTACACCCTCAAACATTAAAGGGAGAATAGGTTCCTATAAACCTCCCAGCTGTATTTAATTAGTCCATCTCAGAAGTCACAGAGCCTTGGACATGAAAGCCTTAATGCATTTCTGAATATTGGTGTACTTTAAGGTGTAAAAATGTGTTACCCTTTCTGAGGGGATGTGGCCTCAGATATTTAACTAAGAAGGTTTCTGGGCCAAAGCTTGGACCAGCTGCAGAAACGTAGCAGTATATATTTTCTGTCTTTTGCCATTATAAATCAGAACATGACAAAGTTCAGTGGATATTTCACTTAGTTGTTTAATAACTTTCCTTTATTGCTTGAAACTATAGGCAAAAATGTGGACACAGCAACACTTTTACTGAAAGATACTTCAGAGTAGCTGGACAAGAGAGATTACTCTAAATTAAATCTGTTTTCATTTATGCACCTCATGTATCAGTCTTTTGATCATATAAAAGCAACAAAACTGCAGTAAAATAGTCTTGAATTGCTGAGACTGTTTTGCCCATTACATCATAGGGTCTTTTTTGCATAGTGCAATTCCATACCTTACTGCTATTGGATTTTGAGATGCTAATATCTCTTTTCAAGCTTTTACTGTTCAAATGCATACTACGGAATGGCGTTTTAGGTGGGATGTAGTAACTGTAAAACATTCTATGCATTAGCATTTTGTCATATAGGTCATTTTTTGATATCAGACAAATGTTGTGAAAAACACAACAAAAAAAACACCACGCGCACACGTGTGTGTGTGTGTGTGTGTGTGTGTGTGTGTGTGTGTGTGTGTGTGTGTGTGTGTGTGTGTGTGGGTGTGTGTGTGTGTCTGTACTGTAGGGATCAGAGATGAGGTAGAAAAACAACCTGTGAATCTAGATGACCTGGAAATTATCAAAGCCTTTGACACAATGTCATACAGGAGGGGGTGGTAGGAAAATAAAGGACAATAGGGAAGCTCAGACAGGTATGACAATGGGAAACTGACTGACAAATAATAAATTGTAGTGACTAAGGAGCTCATGTCTAGTAAGTAGCCACTAGTGTGGCACACAGCTTGGGCCCAAGTCCAGTAGTGTTCATTGTATCTGTGTCTTTTTTTTAATCTCCTTTCCCATTCCTCACCCAACTGTCACAGTCTTCTGGTTTGTTTCCCTCTTTCAGCATCTCCTTGAGTACTCCCTGTGGCTCTTGTCCTGTAATCCCAGACACTTCTCCTCACTGGACAGGGCTCCTGACTCTACAGTGGGTTAAACCAGATAGCAATCAAATCCATAGAACCAGAAAGTAGGGACTCTGTGGGGTTCAGCAGACAGATGCAGGGAGCCATTATACCATGGTGACAGTGCAGCTGCCTAGCAAGAAAGAAATGTGCAATGAGGTCAGTGGTTAGTGCGCATAGTGGTTATACCTCCAAAGCATGGACCGCATGTTCTCCCACCTACCTTCTTCTCATTTTATTGTCACTCAGATCTCTGGTTTCCGACAGAGGCATTACCAGCACCAGTTAATCTCATCCATTCCTCCTGGGTAGTAGAGTTGACTGATGGCCTTTTCATCCAATATATGAGATGTTTCTTCGACCAGATAGGAGTAGTGGCTGATCGCAATGTCATCCTATCCCACCTGCTAACCTTATTGATGCTACAAGAGTACTGCTGAACCCTAGTCACCACTGTCATAGTCACCTTGCCCGTGCATCAACAGACCAACTGAGTGTATCTGAATCTTGTATAAAAAAGGAAGTGAAATAGAGATTGTGACTTGTGATACCAGGAACTCCCTATCAGTAGTCTAAGACTCATAAGTTCCACAATTACAAAAATTATGTGTAACTGCCTGACAAATAGAGCACTTCTCAAAATTCACTATAATTCTGTTAAAGCATTTTTCAAGGTGGCTTTGGTATCGTGCAACTTTGCTGTGGGGTTCACTCCACTTACACCCCTGCAACTAGTATATATGATTATAGATTGCTGTATCTCAGTGTAAAGAGAATAATCCATGGTTCTGCAGCCCGACTTTTGATATAAGCCCCCTGTTTGCAGTTTTATTGTGAACAAAGACCACAGTTTCATCAAGAATCCAGTGGCAGGATGATACCAAACTTACTACACCCCATTTTTTTTTAATTTCCCCAAGTCTTTTGGGTTTCTAATATTATGATGGGAATGGACCAAATTCCCAAGTCAAAGTATGATTAAAGTTCATGAAATTAGTATTATTTCAGTCTTTGATGTTAGCCAAAAGTGCTCTTCCCAGCACCAGCAATGTGCCCAGTAATGACTCCTGCAATTCATACGGAGTTACATGTATCGGTAACATATCTAAGTACAATTGTAAGTTCTTTTTTATAAAACCCATTGTTCCTACTACTACTGGAACTGTCTGGGTATCCTTCTTCCACATTGCTGTTGTTTCTGCCTGCAAATCCTGATATTTTATAACTTTGTGTCTCTCTGTACATAAGACACTATACTGGCTGTAGCAATTGCAGTGATCAGTGCTACTTTTGTCTTCTTTTCCTGGACTGCTATATCTGGTTTTACATCTGTTTTTTGAACTGTTGGTAATGGGTGATTCCATGTGCTATATATTTCATCATTTTCTATCATGCTGTGTCGTTCATGTTTCCATTGTTTTTCATCTACTTCAGCATTATAATGTTTGCACAATCTCCTGTGCAACAGTCTTGCCACATTATTATGCCTTTCAGTAAACAGTCCTTCTGCCATTAATATATCACAACCAGCAACAAGATGTGCAACTGTTTCCAATTCTGTTTTACAAAATTACATGTGTCTATTTATCCCACATGTTCAATGGACTTTGTAAACCAAAGTGTACTTAGTCCACTATCTTGGGCTGCCAATACTAACCTTTTGTCTTTTGGTTTAAATTCACCTCTCCTTAACCATTTCTGCATTTGATCCTGATCAACATGAGGTTATTTGTATGCTTGCAACTATATTTATGCATTTTCCACATTCCTTCCTTCTCATCTGATTCTTCACCTTATATTCTTTTTTTTTTGTCACATAAAGTTGCTGCCTAATTTTTATCTACTTTTGGTTTGATTTACATTCCTGCTTGACGCCAATATGCTTCTGCTAGCCTAAGCAGGGAAGTCATCTTAGACTTATTCTCTTTATGTTTTAAAACTTTCCCCTACATTTGGCTCTTGTGAGGTCAGCAGATATGTTTGCAGTCCTAAAATTGCAGATCTCTACATGTAATCCATTTCAAGGAGGCCCATACCTCCTTCAGAATGGGGAATATATAGTCTTAGTATGAACTGATTTTTATAAATCATTTGATGAGCAGAAAGCAATCTTCTTGCTTTCCTGTCCTACTATCCAACTCTTTTTGTGGCCAGTCAATCACTCCAAAACTGTAAGTTAGGACAGGAAGAGCAAATTGCTTTATAACTTAGGCTTTCTCCCTAGATGTCAATGCTGTTTTCAGTATTAATTTAAGTCTTCTAAAATATTCCTCACTAAGTTTTAGTCACATTTTGTTCATGTGCTATTGCTGATCCTTCATAAGTTCCCAAATATTTATACACTCCCTTTTGCTCAGGTTCTTTTATATCACATCCCTGTCCCAAACTGATGTTTTCTTGGTGCTGCAGCTTTCCTGCTTTAAAGGTTGCTTTTGCACATTTATCAAGACCAAATGACATTCTTATATCATCTGAAAAGTTTTGACTACTTGCGGTTCTGCATTTAGTTTCTCATCTGATAAAGTATACAGTTTTAAACTGTCCACAAAAAGAAAATGAAAAATCTTTACACTTTGTCTTCTGAGAGCCAAATTGTAGTCATGACCTAATCTGTTAAGTAGACCGCTTAATGGGTTAAGGGCAAGACAAAGAGTCATCCTAGAATATTCTCTTTTGGATATTTTTCCACATGATAATAATTTGTCCTTTATCATGGCTTAACTACAAAGTGGTTTGCCACTGTTTCATGGCCGCTGTAATGTGATTGATCTGTGTAGGCTGTATCTTATACATTTTTAAGCACTATTATCATTTTATGTGGGATACTGTCAATTTTTTTTGTAGTCTATCCATGCCACACTTAGATTCTTCCTTTTTTTACTGTTCTCCATTATGAAGTTATTTAACAAGAAATGATCCTTTGTTCCATATGACTTTCTTTTATTACCCTTTTGTTCTTTTGCCATGATTGAGTTTTCTTCTAAATGATTATAAACTCTTGTCAGCATCAATTCCATTGTATAGTTTATAGATCATCGGAAGGCACATTATTGGTCTACAGTTTTTAGGATAGTTTGCAGGTTTGCTCTTAAGTAGGAGCATTGCTTTTCCTGTTGTTAACCAGGTTGTTTCTGTTCAGGGTGCACATGCAAATAGTTCTTACTGATGGCTAAATCTTCATATAAAGATTTTAATACTGTTAGCCAGGAGTTAGGCAATGGATCTGGGCCTGGGGTTTTCCATTTAGGAGTTTTTAACTTTGTTTCAATCTCTCTAGCCGTTACTTCATCCTATTTCATATCCTGTACATTTGAAATTATTATTCTTTCTTTGACATCTTCTATCCATTTAGCATCGTTGTTATGTTTCTACAGGATCTTCATAGATATTTCTTCAAAATGTAACTATTTCTTCTTTTTTGGGGGGTGTTTCAATTCCTTTTCCCTTATTTCCCATTTCTCTATAAAACTTTTTGGGTCATCAATAAGTGGCTTATTTTATACTTTTCCTTTATATTTATCTGCATTTCTTCTACGTTTTTCTGCCTGTGCTAATATTTTAGTTTATTATTTGTGACAGTGCACTACAGATCCTGATCTGTTCTTTTATCACATCTATCTTTCTGAGTATTTTTGTTGATCTGTTCCCTCTTCTATACTGTTCTGACAATGGCATTTTTGTCTTAATTACTTTATAGTTTTCTCTGTTCGATACTTCCATGATGGCATTTGATTTCTCTCCTTCCTTTCCCTTACTGCCCTGTGTTCTTATGGTAAGACATTATCTGTTATTAACTTTGCTGTAGAGTAATATATCCTATTTACTTCTATCGCATGAATCTGTATAAACATTCCTAACAAATGTGTTAATTTGTTTTATCAAACTTATAACTTTTTATGTTTTATTAACTTCTGTAGTCTGTTTCTTTCACTGATCTTAATATGTCTGTCTATCTTTACTAAATTAAGCAACTCTTGTCTTAGATCATTTTCGTCTAAACTGAGCGCACATTCTTTGTTCTCCATTTCCTGCGAGCATACTACAGGAAGTTTCAGAGCATCTTTCTGTGTCACATTCTCTTCAGTTTCATCCTGTGTCATCTGTTGCTCTTTCATATGGGAACTCACTGGCCTATCACTCCACAACACTGACTGTGTCAGAATTGCCACAGTTTCCTGTTCCTTTCCTTGCTGTGCAACTCAAACTGAACTTTTGTACTGGTTTTCTAGGGAAGGCTCCAAATATCTTCATATGGCAACTGATCAGATGTTTCCTGCTCCACTGGTTTCTCTTTAATTTGGGGATCCATTGCTCTATCCTGCTGTGATGTTATCAAAATTAGATTTTCTACACTAAATCCTTCACTTCACAGGTAATCCATAACCTCAGTTTCTATTTCTTTAACCTCTCCATTACTAATCCTCTTTCTACTCTTCTTTGTTTTCTTATTTCTTGTCTTGTAACATTTTCTATATCCAGATATCTTTGTATGTACTTCTCTTTGTATATCTTTGGTGCTGCTCTTTTCATATTGTTAAGTTTTGCTTTCTCCTTTGCATATATTGCACCATATTAAATCTCTTTTTCTTTCCCATGTCCATATTTCTTCTTCGGATGTCTCCTGCTCCTCCTGCTTCACCTTACTTGGGGGACTCATTCCATCATGCTGTAATATAACCTTTGTTAGACTTTCTACAATAAATCTTTTACTTTGCAGGTATTCCATAACATCAACTGCTATTTTTTAATTTCTACTTTACTAATCTTCTGTTCTGCATTCCCTCTTTTTAATCTTATTTTTTATATTGTAATGTTTTCCATATCTGGATGTCTTTGCCTGTATTTCTCTTCGAATATCTTTGGGACTTTTTTATTAACTAATTTGGCTTTTTCCTTTGCATAAATCTTGCACCATTTCAGATCTCTCTTTCTTTCCCATGTCCATATTTCTTTTTTTATACCTTTCAAAAATCTCTACATTTTGTTCTTTATATGTTTGCACTTCCTCAGTCACTTCTTTTTCCAAATGGCCCAAGGTTTCTTGGTCTATATAATGTTTATCATAAATCTGTTGTATTAATGAACACAAATTTTTATTTGAAGTTTCTGACAGTTTTTCCTTGTGCAGGTACTTTCTTTCCTCTAAATTCTCTCAATCTTTTTATGTATCTTCTCTCTGGAAATTCTGGGATTCTTGCATAATAGTAACAATACATAATTTCCATATTATCCTCAATAGAGCACTCTATCATCTTTATGGCTCTTTTCTGGCCTATCAATTTTTGTGATTTTTGTGGACTACTACTTCCTTCTACAACAAGGGGACCATCCTCTCCCTGGGTCTGGGCTGGTCCCATTTTAGGAATGCTTCCATGTCTTGAGGATTCTATACTGTTATGTTTTAACATTCCTGGCACCAGTGTGCCTACCAGAATTGGGCACTTATTTATCCTGGGTCTTGTGCACCCAGATATCTTTTTTTCTTTTTTAACCTACTAATGTCCATGATATATGCTATATAAATACAGTCTATATTTCAGTGTTGACTTGGTGAGATTTTGTGAAAAACAAGGTCCTCCTCATGAAGGTACTCACCAAGATTTGAGGATGAATTAAATTCCAGCACTACTACTCTCCTTTGCTTGTTGATTTATAATCTCTCCAGTCAGACCCCTACAGAATATGGGAGACCAGGGTTCCAGTGAGACCTGGAGAAGCCTCAGAGTGAGCAGATATATAGCAGTTAAGATGTACTGCAAAAACCTAAAACGTCACAGGTATTAGCAAGTAAGTATCTGAGGAATAAATAAATGCTAGTGGAAGTACAGAAACCCACAGAGGAAGGATACAGGAATGCAGATCTCCCCCAAGCTCAATCATGTAGCCCAGATTCTGAGCTGGTTTAAGGGTTATGGAAATAACTAAAGAGGACATGAGAAAGGAATGACAGACATTAAGGAAACAGGAAGATGATCAACAGGAAGTACTGCTTACAAGAGGAGCAAAGTTGATAATTAAGGTAATCTCAGTCATATAGGAGGGAGACATAGTAAAATGAAGTAGCTAAGAGAATTACAGTGTGTGTTTAGGGAAGGGGATAACAGAAGGAGTGAATGAAGTGTAAAAAGTTATTCTTCGAATGCACTGGAGAATGGTGAAGAAAATCGATTATGTTGTAACGGAAGAGTAGTAAAAATGTAGGGAGGGTAGCAAACAGGAATACCTTTTAAATAACGACTTTGTATCGACATCTGCTGAAGAGAAGCAGGCAGGGGTGCATGTTTTAGAATACGAAAGGGTGGTAGATGGCATCAAATGGATAAGCAGACACATTGCTAGGAATAAAGTGTAAACAAATGAAAAGGTATGAGGGTAGGTGATATACCATACAGGTAAGGAATGCACAAATCCTTGAAGAGTTACCTCCTAGAACACCAAGGCTTTAGTTGAGGTGATCAGTCACCCACTGTGTTGGTTATTTAGTGAATTATTATGTTAATAGCTGGTGCCAGGAATGTGAAGGATGACACATTTAGTGCATGAACTAAAAGGAGTTTCCTAGGGTAGATGCAGATATGTACAGAGCTGTGTCTTTAATGAGGTATATTTGACAGAGAATGTTACAGAAAAGATTTTGGAGGATACGTTGATGAATTTTATGGAAATTATTTTTAAACAGATATTTAGCGTGACTTTTTAATGCCTAGGCCCTATCAAATCAGCCTAACTGAATTTTTATAACTGGGACATATAGGATATGATTATGAACAATGGAAGATCAACAAATTTGGTATGAGCCAATTTTATCAATATCTATGGCCTTTTCCTACACATAAGATAAGGAGGAACTGAAATGAGTGGAAGGAGGACAAAATATAGTGGGATAAGTTTCAAACTGGTTACTGACTAATAGGCTAAGAACAAAGGTAAATGCAGAGGCTCTCACTCAAAGTTAGATCAGGAGAATGGTGTTGAGCGGTCAGTTTTAGAGTTAGTACTATTCAGTATATATTTACCTGACATTATTAAGTGGCTAATGGATGAAGCTTAATTATTTGAGATTGCCACTTAAACAGATGGCAGGAAGCAACATGCTGGAAACTGCACATGGATTTATTTAATATTAGGAGAGTGGGTGACTACGTTGTGATTGAGCTGAAATGCAAACAAATGCAAAGTGTTAAATTTTTTGAAGCCATACCTCAAAAATCAAGTACAGACTGGATGGCATATTATTTCAAAATATATTAGGACAAACTGATCGGTAAGTAAGGACTCCTAAAGTGAACTCTGTGAGGTAATGTGAGATGGTGTGGCAAACACCAGTAAGATTACTAAGTGTATAGTAATTGCTTCAATTAAGCCGCACTTCTTAACATGAGACAGTTAACGGGATTATTGTGCCCAGTTCTCACAGTCTTTCTAGGACCAGAAAGGTCAAAATGATGGAAGGGGTACAGTAGAGAACAAAAAAAATGATAGTCAGAAAGAAGAGAGAAAGAGATGAAAGTATATTTACTGAAGGAAAGAAAGGAGAAACAATGTAGTTATGCAAAAGCAATAGCCAGTTCTATTTAAAGTCACTTGTCTGATAATGTTTATGTGTGTGAAAAGCGCTAAGTTAAAAGGAAGGCACTAGGGAGTAAATCTCTTCTTTCCCTGAGGAACAATGACCTGAGACCTGATTATATAAGTACATAGGGAGTGGGA
>NC_056734.1:383022462-383177462 GCF_019279795.1 Protopterus annectens | reverse complement strand
TGACAGGCTATAATTCATACCACACCTTTCGGCCACCTAACCTGGACCAAAACACTAAAGGTGGAGGTGTGTCCATATTCATTAAGGATATCCACACCTCCAGGCTAGTTGCTTAGCATAATGCATCCAAGGATATCCAAGTGCAACTAACTCTGGACAAGACAGCAATCCAAATTGTAACTTGCTACAGATCCCCCCCCATGCCCCAGGATTCCCACTTCTCATTTCTTGATACACTGGAAAATATTAGGGTATAACCCAACACCCTAATAATGGGCGATTTCAACTACCCCACCATTAACTGGGAAAACTACTCATGTACCAACTCTTTTGATCAACGTTTTCTGAAATTCAAAAATTCCAACACCTTGGATCAACTTATCTACACCCCTACCAGAGGCAGCAATATCCTAGACCTTGTCCTTACCAATATGGGTGACTGGTGTTCCAAACCAGAGGTCAGTTCCTCATTGGTCAGATCTGACCACAAGCTAATCACCCTGGACATCCACCTCCAGCCCCCACCCCTCCACTAGGGAAACCACCTAAATAATTTCTCCAAAGCCAACTTCACACTTCAGACAGAAGTGGAAAACTTCATGACACCCATGCAGACGGACAATAGAGGTACGACTGCTGAATCCTACATAAATGCACTTTATAAGCACTTACACGAGTGCATGGATCATGCTATCCCTAACAGAACCAAGATGCTACCCTCCAAAAAAGGAAGCTAATCTGATGGTCCTCTACCATAAACAAACTCTACAACAGAAGAAAGAAACTGTTGCAAAAAAGAGTAAAATCCCATGATTGGAGGAACTCCCTGGTCAGCCTCAGTAAGAAGCTAAGATCTCTCATAAAATCCTCAAAAGCTAGTTACGAAAACAAAATCACCACTGATTCTAAAGACAACCACAAAGCATTCTACAGCTATGTCAAGAATCTCAGTGGCAACACTCAGATCTGCTCTGAGTTACAGCACAATCGCACTAAATATATAGAGCCACTGATATTGCCAACATCCTGGCAGATAGGTTCAATGCTGTCTTTACCCCCCCCTCTCACCCCCTAAAGGGCCCATCTTTAAACCAGAAGAATGTAAAGTTCCTGTAATCATGGCTGCACAGGTAAAAAACACACTCTCCAAAGCCAAGAACACAGCATCCGTGGGACCTGACAACATCCCAGGCTGTGTTCTTCACAAACTACAGAATGAACTGGCACCCCACCTAAGCACCATGTTCAATCATAGCTTCACCTCAGGTTTTGTGCCCACTGAGTGGCGCACAGCGATGGTTATCCCACTCCACAAAGGGGGAGCTACCACGGACCCTGGGAACTACTGCCCCATTAGCTTAACGAGCCTGGTCTGCAAGGCCATGGAACATATCATCATGGAACTTATAAACAAAGACATTGGTAATTTCCAAACTCTGGACCCCACCCAGTTCGGGTTTGTAAAAGGCAGATCATGTCTCCTAAACCTGATAGACTTCTTTGAAGCTGTCACCAAAGACGTAGACGAGGGTAAGGTGGTTCACACAGCCTATCTAGATCTCGCCAAGGCTTTTAACACCACCCCCAACTCTGGAATTATAGATAAACTCACTAAACTAGTGATAAATCCCTATGTCATAAGATGGGTTGCCAACTGGCTCACTGACACAACCCACACTGTGAAAGTAGCAGATTTCAAATCCGACTTCAAGCCATTGGCAAGTGGAGTACCACAGGGTTCAGTCCTGGGTCCTCACCTGTTTGATATTGACTTTTCTGAAGTACAGGCTAACACAGAAAGTCTTTGGCTAATGAAGTTCGCAGATGACTGCAAACTAGGAGCCATAATCGAAACTCCTAACGATGTGGACATCCTACAAAAGGGCCTCACTGAGTAGGATGCCTGATATCAAAGCCATGGCCTTAAGCTCAATTCCAAAAAGTGCATTGTCACCCCCTTTAGTAAAAACTCTGTACCCATGAGCTACCACAAAGATGGCTGTCTACTTAACACCGAAAATGTGATAAGAGACCTTGGGACACAGGTGGACAGTAGTCTCTCCTTTGATAATCACATCACCACAGTAGTCAGGAAATCCTTCTATGTGGCACACCTCACCATAAAAGGTTTCTCATACAGGAAAAAAGAGGTCATTGTTCCCCTCTACTCATCACTCATTAGACCCATTAC
This sequence comes from Protopterus annectens, assembly GCF_019279795.1. Taxonomy (NCBI): domain Eukaryota; kingdom Metazoa; phylum Chordata; order Ceratodontiformes; family Protopteridae; genus Protopterus; species Protopterus annectens. The sequence goes on along the minus strand of NC_056734.1, from coordinate 383,175,271 downwards.
AAAGTACAACGGCCCTTTTGGTATGTACCTCACAAGACATCTACAACAACTGGAAAGGTCGCAGAAACACCTCACAAAGAGGATTACTGGCCTCAAACAGATGCCCTATGCAGGCCATCTCAAAAAACTCCAGCTTTATTTCATCGCATATCGCCTACTCAGAGGCGATCTCTGCCTAACATACAAAGCTATGTCAAACCCAGAGCTGTTGGACATGCTCCACTTAAAGAAATCCTAATCCCTTCGAGCTACACACTCTAAGGACCTAAACCTTGTCACCACAATAAACAGAACATGCTGGAGGAATAGATTCCTGTCCCAGAGACTTCCCATACTCTGGAACAAACTACCTATCTATAGCAAACAAAGCTCCTCATTAGCCCTCTTCAAGAAAAATCTTAATGATTGGATGGGAAATAGGAAGTTCACCTGGGGATCACCTTTGTTGCTCTGCTCGACAGGGGCACAGGAAAATAATTTTCTTGGGTGGTGAAAGCCAGGGTATCTTTTTGGCTAGGCTTATATAGGCCCTAGGGCCAATAGCCCAGTACCTACCTATGAACCTATATATAATCTATATTGAATCCTCAAAACAAAAAACAGAGTACAAAGTAGTGAAGCAAATGTGTTCATAATTCAAGTACTCAAACAGATTGAAAAAATACCGACCAAAGAAAACCTCCACAGGAATAATATCAACTTGGTAACCACAAAACACCTGGTGTTAGGGAGTGACAACCAAGACAGACAGTTCAAACCATTTTAATAAAATAATAAAGTTAAAAACATCAAGTTAAAACATCAGTTAAGAGCTTTGGTTCTTTAAAACATTAACCGGAACTTCATCAGAACTGACGCTCTAATCTATTCAGCTGAATAAATAATACAAGGATTAATTGGCAATTAACAAACAACCAATGACCTTACTTTACATGTTAATTGGTGAATTTCATAAAAATACACATTCTTAAAGTTACAATAAAACAATAAAAATGTTGTCTATACATTGTATTGCTTCAGTTTAAGTACCAAGCTGATGGAACATGCGTCATTCAACCCTTGTGCCACTATAGTATTTGATCTGAACTGACACTCTAATTTGCACTTGTCTAAATGTACACCAATAAAAAAAACTGTTGAATCATTTCATATCTGGTCAATAACAATGAACCAAAATTTGTGCCCGTAATTGCCCGGTATGTATCTACTTAATGCATTAGTAGATTTGCATTTCTTGATGTCTAATAGGTGTTCATAAATTCTCTCCTTGAACTTCCTAAAAGTTTTTCCTATATAAAAAGCCAGACAAACTTCACACCCAGCTAATAAACCACCTGCTTGGAGCAACATGTAAAATGCCCATTAATTTCACACTTTTTTCCACCAATAGCAAAGTGATCAGTTTTCTTAATGAAGGGACATTATGTACAACAACCACACTTAAACATGCTTGCCCTATTACAGCTATTACTTTAGATATTGCAGGTCATATTCTTATTTCTCTCTAACATATTCTTTAATAAATGATCTTTTCTATAGACTATTAACAGATTTTTACCCCCTTCTGCTAAAATAGTTTCATACATTTTTAAAAAAATTCCAGTTTTTATGTATACTGGAAACAATTGATTTGCTGTCCAAAGTATACATAGAAATAAAACTATTCTTACAATTACTACATGAACCACCCAACCTTTCCAACGAGAATTGTGTTTCTGAATTTATATACTGAATATTAATCAATGCAGTATAGAATCCATTCATTCTTTTACCCCATACCTCCTCCCTAATCTCTAATAACAATTCTCTTGGATAACCTCTATGAACAAACATATCCATTAAGGCATCAACTTCCTTAGAGAAGGTATGCAAGTCTGAAACCTTCCTGGCAAGCTGCACCAAGTGACCTTTAACGACGGCTTTCACCTAATATTCAGGATGCCAACTGGAAAAATGTGAATAATCATTGGAAAATGCATTTTCCTATGAACATTTGACTCGTATCTTTTTCTATAATATTTTTACTAAGTTCAACATCCAAATAAACAATTTTATCCATACTATAAGCATATGTGAATTTAAAAAAAAATTCCCTGAGTCATTAATATACTGAATGAAATATGTGTTTTTCTTCTGAATCCTTCCATAGGATGAAAATATCACACAAGAAGCAGGTATAATAAAACCATGAATATTGGAATTCACTTTTAAAAACCCATTCTTCTTCCCAATAGGCCATAATCAAGTTTGCAAAGGAGGGGGTGCAAGCTGCGCCCGTAGCCATCCCTATCATTTGCTTGTAAAATTGGCCTTCAAAGTAAATACAATTATTCATTAAAACCAATTCCATAAGAGGAGTTGCCACATTAATTTTGTCCATATCTAAATCTCCCAATAAAACTAATTTTTCCTCGAACCAACTCAGTCCCTCACAATGGGGAATAACTGAATAAAGGTTCTGTACATCTATCATAAGAAAGATGCAGTCCTCTGAAAATGGAATTTTACCTACAGTCATTAAAAACTGCCAAGAATCCTTGCAAATATACTTGAGTTTAGCTAAACTACCTGTAAGCATATTGTTTAAATACTTTGCTATGTAGTAAGTTTTAATCCTAGTGGCAAACACAGTAAGTCTAAACAGTGGCTCTTCCAAACATTTGTGCATTTTTAGAAGCCCAACAATACCTGCTCCTACACATTGAAAAATAACAAAAAACTTTCAAAGCTATTGTTTTTGCATGGGGACTTGCCCCCCCATCTCTAGCACCCCCACACTCCTTACAATTTATATATACTGATTACAGTTGGGAAAAGACAAATACCAAGTCCTTACTGTACAAGGATCTTGCACATGAGAAAACCAGCAATTTGTAAAGTTTTTATTTTCGATCAATTTTGTTGGTCTTCTCACCATTTGAATAAGTGAACATTTGAACAATTGCATGACACCTGTACATACACACACAGATACACACACACACACACACACACACACACACACACACACATGTATATATATATATATATATATATATATATATATATATATATATATATATATGTATGTATATGGGTCTACTTTACTTGACCTAAAACTTATTTGACTGACTCTCATTTGACCAACACTCAGATGACCTAAATTTCAAATGACTGACAACCCATTTGACTGAGTCTCATTTCACCAGCAGCTTACAATGCTGAATTTCAACATAAAAAAAAAAAAAAAAAAAACCATAAAACTTGTGTATTATCTACCATGGTTCAATACTTCCTTTTATATATTTTATGATCTCATACCTTATTATATTGTTTTGCTAGGATTGTTCTGAATTAATTAAAATCTATAATATTTGTATGTTAATTTTTCCTTTGTATAATCACACTTGTACTATGTCTTCTTATGTATTTCCAATATTGTATCTAACCTGAGGAGCTTTTCTCCCCGGGCCTCCACTGAAAATGGACATTAATCCAGCTGGACTAGCCCGGTCAACAAATGTAAAATAAAATAAAATAAATAAATAAATAAAATATAACACCAATAACTAACTCTTTCCAGAACTTAAAAACTACTTACTTACCTTCTTAACAGAAACTGGACAATCTGCAACCAAACTAGGTGGGGGGGGGCTACACCCACCACATCCCGCAATGTAGGGGGGCTGTGCCACCCAATTATATATACTAACTTAAGGATCACATTATAGTAGGGAAAAGGGCATATAACTTCAACTTCCTTACAGTAACTCTACACTGTGCCACTACTGTTGGGAATGCACAAAATATTAGCAAAATTACTTTAGATACTTCCCATAAAAATGTAAAGAGACAAACCCACATTTAGAAACACTACAGCACTACTTTCTACATGACTATCAGAATTCTAACAGTCAGCACTGTAAGTTACAGTAATTCTTTTTATCACAAGCAAGTCACAGGTGAAGGGAAGCTCACAAACCTATGTCTTAAAAGTCAGTGAAATGAGTTTTAGATCAAGTGAAGTAGAGCTATATATATATATATATATATATATATATATATATATATATATACATATATGTATATTATATATATGGGAATACTACACATAATCCAAACCAGCATATGCCTGATGGACAAAATATCAACAGCAAAATGTCTGTACAACAAAAACATGTAAATACAAAATACTGACAAAAATTTAAGTTTTACTAGGGAAAGGTTTATGCCTCTTTATCACTGTTGTGTGATTTCAGAGTTGGTATATATAATTATCAGGGGTGTGAGGAGTGCAGGGGGACTTGCCCCCTCACCCCTGCAAAAACATTGATTTTATCTGTGGTTAGATTATGTCAATGTTTTTTCTAAGTGGTTAGATTTCATGAGATTTTTTCAATATTTTTTGCAGGGGGCAAGACTCCACCAAACCACTCATGTAGAGGTCCAAATGGAGAAATGATGAAACCAACAAGAAAAGCAGAGCAGTATTGCTGGAAATGAATTCATCCTCGAGTCTTGGTGAGCGTCTTCATGTTGTTAAAAAAAATAAAAAAAGACATCTGGGTGCAGAATTCCCAGGATAAAAAATTTCCCAATCCAGATATGTGCACTGGTGCCAGAAATGGAAAAAATGGCAGTGTAGAATCCTGAAAACATGGAAACATTTGTATAACAGTTAGGCCAGGCTCAGGAGAAGATAGCCCCTGTGTTGTAGAAGGAAGTAGTATTCCACAAAAAACACAAAAACTGACAGGCCAAAAAAGGACCATAAAGATGACAGACTTGATTACTGAGAATAAGGTAGAAATGATACATCATTACTATTATGCAAGAAGACCAGAATTTCAAGATAGAAGGTATTTAGAAAGATTAAGAGAAAAATTAGAGAAAAGAAAAATACTTGCACAAAAAAAAACTTTTAAAAGCTTCAAGTGCAAATTTGCATTCATTAATACAACAGATTCAAAAAGAACATTACATGCACAAAGAAACTTTGGGTCACTTAGAAAAAGAAGTAACAGAGGAATTATGAAAATGTAAAAAAAAATAAAAATCCCATGTGTTTTAGAAAGGTATACAAGTGATAGTATGGTCTGACTGGACTATAGCTGTCTGTTTTCAGTTGAGTCCTGGGGAGAAAAGCTCCAGAAGTAATTTAGCAAAAAGCAGTTAACAAAGTTTAATAGTAGTTTAAAAAAGTTTAACAATGGTCTAATAAGATTAACAATAGTTAAAAAAGTTTAACAATAGTTAAAAAATAATTCCAGTACATTTGTATATCAGTTCAAGTACAGAATACATGTAACTGACTTAACAGTAGTGAAAGTTTGCTACATATTTATACTATGTATAAATCTGCCTAGGTAGAGTAAAAGTTAGTGGAGTAGTGTTTGTCTAGGCCACTTGTGGTTTGTAGTCTGGGTAAGGTGGGTTCAGAGTGTGTTATTACAGTTGCATAAATGATTTCCATATAGGTGTGATTTAAGGAGATTTTGAATGTGGTAGTATGGCTTTGTAGCCTGAGGTCTGGGGGTAGGGTGTTCCATATTTTTGCAACTTTGTAAGGGAACAGAGATTCCCCTGAGCTGTTTTTAAATGGAATTACTTCAATTAGGGCTTTGTTACTGGATCGTAGCTCGCTGTTGGTGTTATAGAAGTTTAAGAGGCCTGTTAGGGCAGGGTTTTTTACTGGGTGATACAGTATTTGATGGGCCAAGTTGAGTTGGTGATAGTGAAGTAAGTTTGGAAATCTAGCCAGTGGAGTTTATGTAGGGATTAGCAGTGGTGGAAGCATGATTTATTATTGGTTGAAAACCTAGCTATTTTGTTGTAGCATGTTATGAGTTTGTGCAGGTCAGTTTTATTTAGATTTGTAAGTACTGGTGATGCATAAAGTAGGGTTGATAAGAGATGAGTTCTGGCTATGGTCTTTCTGGATTCAGAGGTTAAGTATTTGTTGCTGCGATAGAGGCAACCTAGCTTTTTGTGGACTTTGGATATGGTTAGGGATATATGTTTATTGTATTTAAGTTAGGGGTCAATTGTAATACCTAGTAGTTTGGCCTCTGAGAATGGAGTTATGAGTATCTTATTGGCAGATAGAATGGAGAAGGTGGGGTCTATAGTCTTTGTTGGGTGGAATAGCATTAGCTGTGTTTTTTTATTTTGGGGTTCAGTATTAGCTGAGAATTGTTTAGCCAGTTTTCTATTTCTAAGAAGGATTCTTGGGCTTGGGATTGTAGCAGTTGGATGTTGGGTGCAGAGCAGATAAGGGTAGAGTCATCTGCGTATTGGACTATAACGGCTTTTGTGGTTGCTAACTGGAATTGGTTTGTAAAGATATTGAAGAGAAGGGGGCCAAGTATAGAGACTGGGAGGGGGGGGGGGTAGGGAGTTGAGCCATTTGACAGATTGAGAGCGGTCGTCTAAGTAGCTACAGAACCATTGTAAGGTATGATTATCAAGGTTGAGTTCAGAGAGAGAAAATAGGAATTTATTGTGGGAAACTGTGTTGAATGCTTTGGACAGGTCTAGGAAGATGGTAGAGACAAGTTTTCCTTGATTTTTGTATGAGTTTATGGTATTTATGAAGTTAATTAGGGTGGTGGTGGTGCTATGACCAGGACGAAATCTGTGTGGAGTTTTAGAGAGTAGGTTATTGGAGAATAAGTGAGAGAGGAGCTGGTGATGGATACATCTTTCAAGGATTTTTGATAGGGGTGAAAGGATTGCAATGGGGCAGTAGTTTGGGAGGTCGGTGGAGGGGCTGCCTTTGTGAAGTGGGGTGATATATGAGGTTTTTCACAAGGAAGGAACATATTGTTCATTAATTTATTTATTAGTATTGTAATTGGGTTGGCGATGGCCGTAGATGCAAGCTGGAGGTATTCGGCTGAGAGGTTGTCGACAGTGAGGGTAGTTGGTTTGAGTATAAATAGGAGTTTTTGGATGGCTGATACAGATACTGGATTGAGTGAAAAGGGGGTGGTGATTGACTGGGCTTTGGCGTTTGGGGGGTGGTGGGATTTGTATTATTTATGAGTTGTAATATGGAGGAGGTGTAATAGTTGTTAAAGCTGGATGCTATGTCAAGGTTGGTGCCGATAATATTTGGTGGTGGTGTGATGGTTTTTCTGGGTTGGAGGATGTTGTTTACTGCATCCCTGTATTTCTGTGGGTTGTTACTATATTTTCTTTGTAAGGTTAGATGGTGATTTTGTTTGTCTTTCTTAACCTGTTTTTTTTGCCTTATTTCTAAGTTCTAAGAAGGTCAGTCTACTTGTGAGTGTTTTATATTGTTGCCAGGATTTCCATGCTTTGTCCCTATGTTTTAGTAGGGCCTTTGTGGAGTTTTGTAACCAGGGGGCAGGGTTGCTGCACATTCTAATTGTTTTGATTGGGGCTAGTTGGTTTAGGATCATTAGGAATGTGGAATTAAAGTATTCTACTGCTTTGTTCAGGGGGAGGGTTTTGGCGGGAGCCCATTTACAGGATTTTAAGGTTTCTGTGAATAGGTCTCAGAGGAAGTCTTTGCAGGAACGGGTTTATAGTAGAGAGGGTGGGTTGTAATATTTAAGTTTATGTCAAAGGAAAAAGGTTGGGTTATGGTCACTGACAGAGTTGGGTAGTGTACCACACTGGTAGGCAGTGTTGGCCTGGTTAGTGAGGATCCACTCTAATATGGATTCCCTTTTGGTGGCCTTATCTATACCTGTGGGAGTTTGTATGAGTTGGGTGAAGTTATATAGGTTAATACGGTCGGTGGGTGTTGGAGACTGGATAGAGTTCTAATCAATGTTGACATCACCTAGCACAATGGTTTCCTGAGGGAGGGAGTGGAAAGCCCAGTGGAGTATTGATTCTTGGGTGTTTATATTGTTGCCTGGTGGAATATATATGCCAGGTAAGTTTAGATGTTTGTGCTGGTTTAGGAGGAGTGTATCGAGTATTGCCTCAGCATTTGTGAAATTTGCGGGTTCTTTTTGTAAGAGTTGTATCTTTAAGTTATATTTGTAGAGTAGAGCAATCCCTCCATCTCTTGTTTTTTGGTCAGTCTACCCTTAGAATGTTATAGCCACGTGTGGTTATGCAGTTATCTTTGACATGATGTATGAGCCATGTCTCTGTTATGAGCATTATGTCAGGGTTATATATAGAGATAGCTGAGTGTAGTTCTATTTTGTTCATGATACTACGGATGTTCCGATTTAGTATATGTAGGTCACTTGGGCTGTGTTTAAGTGTGAGGTGGTTGCTATTTGTACTTATGGGGGTGGGTACTGGTCCTGGGTTGGGGTGGATATCACCTCCAATTATTAACTCAGCTGCTATGTTGGTAAGGGTTTTGAAGTAATTAACTAATAAACAGTGATACCTGTAGCTGGGTCGTTTCTTGGATTCTGGAATGTGGTGTACTGGTGGGGTGGGGGAGGGTTGGATTATGGTAGATTAGGAGTGTGTTTAGGTGTTTATTAACAGAAATTCATGCAATGTAAATAAATGATATATTACTGTGCAAGTGAATTAATAACAGATAAAGCCTTATCACAAAAACATAGAGCAATAAGGGAAAGGAAGGGGAGAAATCAAATGCTATGATGGAAGCATCGAAGAGAGAAAAGTATAAAGCAATTAAGACAAGAAATGTCATTATTAGAAGAATATAGAAGATGGAGCAGATCAATAAAAATACTTAAAAAATAGAAACGGGAATAGTAATGCACTGTATAAAACAGACCAGGATCTATCATACGCTATTGCAAATAATAACCTAAAGACATCCACACAGGCAGAAAATCTGAAAGATTTGCAGGTAAATATAAAAGAAAAGTACAAAATAAGCAATTCATTGATAACCGAGAGGAGCTGTTCAGAGAAATGAGAAAAAAGAAAAAGGAATGGAAATGCCACCACAAAAGAAGAAATAGACACATTTTAGGGAAATAATTATGAAGGCCCTGTGGAATATAACCAAATGATGAAGGGATAGAAAAAAAAAAATAAACAAAGCATTAAGAAGTTCAAATGTACAGGATATGTAATGGAATGAAGTAATAGCCAGAGAAATTGAAACAAAATTAAGAAAAACTCCTACTGGAAAACTCCAGGCCCAAATGCAAAAGCTAACTTCTGGCTAGAAGTATTATCGTTTTTACACAAAGATTTAGCCCTGGGTAAGAATTATTTATATGCACATCCCTAACAGAACCAGTTTGGATAACAACATAAAAAACAATAATGCTCCTTAAGAGTGAACCTGCAAGCCATCCTAAAAAACACAGATAATAACGTGCCTACTGACAATGTGCAGACTATATACTGGAACTGATGCAATTAGAGTTGATAGTCATTTAGAAGAAAACCTATTTGTGGCAAAAGAACAAAAGGGTAACAAAAGAAAGTCATAAGGAACAAAGGATCTCTTGTTGCTAAGTAAAGTCTTAATGGAGAATTGTAAACTGGGGAGAAATTTAAGTGGCATGGAAAGATTACAAAAAAGAATTGCACAGCACCCCACATTCATGGATAAAGGGGTGCTTACAGATGTATAAGATACACCTTGCATTCATCAATCACATTACAGAGACCATGAAATAGTGGCAAACCACTTTGTAATTAAGTCATGACAAAGGGCAAACTATTATCCCAGGGATAAACATTCAAAGGGGGATATGGCAAGGTAATTCATGATCACTGCTGTTACTTTGCCTTGCCCTTAACCCATTAAGCTGTTTACTTAACAGATTAGGTCTTGGTTACAGTTTGGCTCCCAGAAAACAAGCTTGCAGAAAGACTTATCATCTACTTTTTGTGGATGACGTAAAACTGTATAGTTAATCAGATAAGGAGTTGAAAGCACAAATGCAAGTGGTTAAATCTTTCTCAGATGATATAAGAATGACATTTGCTCTTGATAAATGTGAAAAAGCAATGTTTAAAGTAGAAAAGTTGCGTAATCCAAGAAAATATCATCTTAACACAAAAAAGACCAAACTACTACTTCCCCCCCAAAAGCTTCTCTCATGAAAAAACAAAATTTAAAGTTCTCTCTCTTAATAATACAACCACTGAAGTGAGTCCTCATAACAAATTATTAGGGATGATAGTGGATGATAATCTTACATTCGACCTGCATGTACAAAATTGCATAAGAAAAACTCATCAAAAATTAGTGATGCTTTGCAGAGCTAAAACTTTCCTCATGACACAACTAAAACTACGCTTGCCCACTACTTATCTCCTCCACACTCTTCTTTATGGTACTCCTATCCTTACTAACCTCCAGGCTACATGTAAATTTAAACTTGAACAATTTTGTGACTTTCAGCTTTTCCCGGGTACGGGTCGCCACAGCGAAACTCTGGTCCGCTAATGATTGGTAGTTGATTTTTATGTGTCGAGTTACCAGCCCTGACACACAACCTTCAATGAAGGTACGCCCATTCACGCATATCTCCACGCTGAAGATGCTCTAGCTGAGAGTCGAACCGGACAGCGTCTTACTGTGACGCGACAACGCTACCGCAGCACCAGCACCGCGATGCTATAGCAAAATTGCTAAATATGCAGCACATACCCCTTTCAGAACCCACCACTGTATATACTGAAAAGCCTAAATTGGTTAGAACTGCCACATCAACTAACATATACACAATTTCTTAACCACCTATAAATTTATCCAGCATCCATCTGCTTGTCCAGCATTAAAAAACATTCTACACTTGTGATCCAGAGACCAAAAACTGAGCAACTCTGCTGCATATTGTCTGTACTCATACAAGGTTCCTAAGGCCTGGAACTCCTTGCCTGTATCCATCATGTCTATACCCTCCTTGCCACCTTTCAAAATCACTCTGAAAGACTTCCTAGCTAAAATCTGGCTCTGTTCTTGCTCATTATCAGGATAAACTATATCTCTAAATGTGAACAAGTGTTGTTTCTTTCCTTATACCGCCTTACACTTCCTTCTTCACCTTCCTTACTATCACATTCTTTTCCCTGACTTTCTCTCTAAATATACAATAAGCCTGTTTCCCTCACTTCATATTGCAATTCCTATTTCTATTAGAATAACTTACCTTTAATTTCATTACAAATTGTCTAAAATTTCTCTAAATATTAAATGATGATTATATACCTTGTATAGATTGTTAACCAATGTTTTTATATTAAGTCTAATTTGTTATAATTATTTAAACTGCAGATGTTTTTGTTTTATTTTTGAAGATTGTAAAATTATTGTTCTTAAAATTTTTTCTAATAATCTGGGGCTTTTCTCCCCAGGCCTCCTCTGAAACTGGGCTTCTACCCAGTCGAACTTTCCCAGTAATCAAATGTCACTAAATAAATAAACAATAAATAAATAAATATCAGTCTTGAACAGAAATGTGATATGAAGGAACTTGAGCAGGAAGGAGTGTATAAATATTTAGGAATTGCTTAAGGATCAGCAATAAAACATGAGCAAATAAATAAAACTAATATGGAAAACAGACAGACACATGAAAACAAAAACAAAACAAATTAATTAATAATACTGAAAACAGCCTTGGCATCTAGGAATAAAGTCCAAACTATAAATCATGTCATCTTCCTGTTCTAACTTACAGTTTGGTGTGACTGGTGAGTCCCGAAATATATTGGAGCGGATGGACAGAAAAACAAAACAAAAAAAAATGGTTCACTCTTATCAAATGTAAACAAGTAGTCACTTTTTTGTTATTTTTAACAAATTGGAAAAGGAAACTGTTTTCCTAGTTTGAATCATTTCGTGATTTGAGGAATCACCATTTTAAGGAAAGATAAGTGCAAACAATTTCTTTAATTCATGTATGTCTTTACTGTTTGTGTTAATGACATATAGTAATGTACTCATAGATAGACTGAAACACCCATTTGTCGATGTCAATGAAACAAAAGATCATTAACGCAAATGTCAAAAGAGTACTATGCCTGCTTGAGGAAAATCCTTGGTGCATGCAAAAGAAACATTTAAAAATGAAAGACAAAATCACTGTTTTTCTTTTCAAGCAACCCTGCACCCCCCATGTGGAGGGCTGTACCCCCATACTCTTTGGTAATTATATATACTAACTCCATGATGGTTGTCAATCTCCCACAACTTTTAATCATCTGTTTTGTCGAACAAAGTGTGTCGACCAAACAGATGTCAACATTCTGGAGTTTCGGCCAAAATAAGCACTCCCATATCTATATCTATCTATATCTATCTATATCTCTATAATCTCTCTCTCTTTATATATATATATATATATATATATATATATATATAGAGAGAGAGAGAGAGAGATGGCGAGAGACAGAGATATAGATAGATAGATAGATAGATAGATAGATAGATAGATAGATAGATAGATAGATAGATAGAGACATATGAGAGTCATGTATTTGTTCAAACTTTCACTTTCTTGAACGTTAGTTTCTACCGCCTATATACAAATGTCAGCAGAAGAAGAATGCTGGTATTTGAACATGGGCGATCGTGGTACAGTAGTGGTAGGTATTTGTCCTCTCCTCATTGTTGTGTGATCTCAGAGATGATATATTTAAGTAGCATGGGGGTGTGGAGAGGGTAGCAAGGGAGCTTGCATAAAATATTTTTTTTCTTTTTTGGCAACTTGATGTTCAATCTTTTAGGATTGATGTTTTGCATTTTCCAGTATTTTAATACTCGATTAGATGGCATAGATCCATACGTGTTTATGGGTACAGATCTAAATCAAAATGCACACACATCGAATGCAAACAGTTCAGTGCTAGAATTTTAAATTAAAAAAAAAACAATGAAAACAACAGTGGTTGAAAAAGGAAATAAACTAATTCCCCGCTCTGAACACTCCACAAAACACTACTACCACATTCAGACCAAATTTGTCTAAATGGTGGTAGTATTACAGAAAGGGTTTTCTTAAGGTAAGATGTTGGTTTAGGGGCAGGGTTAGGGTTAGCATGTATTTGTAAACTGATGCAGGGACACCCTCCTCTGCATTACCCTACTAATGTGTTCTAACCCCAATCCTGCCCCTGTTCCATCCTGACACCTTACCTTAGGAAAATCCTTTCCATACCACTACCACTACTCAGGACAGCTCAGACACACTCAATACACACACACACACACACACACACACACACACACAAACTATCCCCTTACCCAACTCTTACTCTAGCCCATGCATGCAAGCCCTCATATATACATACCCCCATATATAAACATCACAAAAGAAATCCAGTATCAGCAACTCATGCAGAAATGTATATATATTTATTTAATGCAACCATTGTAAATAATAATCCACAACAGACCCAGGTTTCACCTCCCAGCTTTTTGATTGTGTTGCTGGTGCTGGATTTCTTTGGTGCTGTTTATATATTTTCAGCGTGCACCGATACATCTTGTTTGGTGGAGTTACATATATATATGTATATATATATATATATATATATATATATATATATATATATATATATATATACACACACATACATCTGTATCTATACCTACCTCATACTCATATACTCACACACACACATATATATAGATATATATATATACATATATATATATATATATATATATATACATACACACATATATGCACGCACGCACACACACACACACACACACACACACATACACACACACACAATATATATATATATATATATATAGGTGTTGTGTGGTATATATAATTTTCAAGAGGTGTGTGGGGTGCAGTGGGGCGATATAAAGAACAACTAAGATACTAAGATTAGGGAACTAGTTTCATGACAAGTGGGACTATCAAGTGTTATAATCCTATAATGCAATATATTTCATTTATCTCATAAATTATCCCCCTCATATTCTAATTTTTTATGTTTTTTGCCTGAAATTCCAATTGTAGTTCATTTCACTGGGATGCAGCAATTGCATTACTTGCATACACTGTGTACTAAATTGGGTTTTATGCACTTTTCAAAGGTTTTGTGGTTGTGCTATGTTATTGGTGATTTTCTGCTATAATTTTTAACTTTACCTTCAGTGACATGTAAGTTCGTGGTATATTGTACTGAGTGGGTATTTTAGGATATACTAGTTTTGTGGAGTAGTAACATGGTGAAGTGTTATTAACTGTGGCATCATCATATGGTGCAGTGTTATTAGCTGGGGCATCATCACATGGTGCAGTGTTATTAGCTGGGGCATCATCACATGGTGCAGTGTTATTAGCTGGGGCATCATCACATGGTGAAGTGTTATTAACTGGGGCATCATCACATGGTGCAGTGTTCTTAGCTGGGGCATCATCACATGGTGCAGCGTTATTAGCTGGGGCATCATCACATGGTGCAGCGTTATTAGCTGGGGCATCATCACATGGTGCAGTGTTCTTAGCTGGGGCATCATCACATGGTGCAGCGTTATTAACTGGGGCATCATCACATGGTGCAGTGTTATTAACTGGGGCATCATCACATGGTGCAGCGTTATTAGCTGGGGCATCATCACATGGTGCAGCGTTATTAGCTGGGGCATCATCACATGGTGCAGTGCTATTAACTGGGGCATCATCACATGGTGCAGTGTTCTTAGCTGGGGCATCATCACATGGTGCAGCGTTATTAGCTGGGGCATCATCACATGGTGCAGTGTTATTAACTGGGGCATCATCACATGGTGCAGCGTTATTAGCTGGGGCATCATCACATGGTGCAGCGTTATTAGCTGGGGCATCATCACATGGTGCAGTGTTATTAACTGGGGCATCATCACATGGTGCAGTGTTCTTAGCTGGGGCATCATCACATGGTGCAGCGTTATTAGCTGGGGCATCATCACATGGTGCAGTGTTATTAGCTGGGGCATCATCACATGGTGCAGTGTTATTAGCTGGGGCATCATCACATGGTGCAGTGTTATTAGCTGGGGCATCATCACATGGTGCAGTGTTATTAACTGGGGCATCATCACATGGTGCAGCGTTATTAGCTGGGGCATCATCACATGGTGCAGCGTTATTAGCTGGGGCATCATCACATGGTGCAGTGTTATTAGCTGGGGCATCATCACCATGGAATATATATCCCTTCACTGATACTGTGTGGACTTTTTCTATGCACTCCAGTTTCCTCCAATATTCTAAGGCTATGCCTCAGGTATGCTTTTCATGTGGGACTGAGTCATTGTGTGTCCTCTAGCAGACTGGTACTCCATTTGGGAATAATTCCTCTGCCTTGATCCAAGTGAGTCCCAGGATAGGATCTTGTTCCCCCATGAACCTGAAGTAGATTAAGTGGGTAACTAGAGAATAAATGAATGAATGAATGCTAGCTTTATAGTTTAGTTATGTTTTTACATTGTTTAATCATATTCCATGTAGTTGTTTACAGTCAGGTCTGTTCTGGCAGTATTGCCGCTTTTCATCTAACATTACATAGATTGCTGAACCTTGATACTGCATCACAGTAACGTACATAACATGCTGACATGCTGACCCTGTAAGTGCAGAATGATGTAATGCAACATGATGAATCTTCATTCCATCCAAGCAGCATTGCACACCATACCATCCTTTTGCTTCATTTTCTGTCATTATCTATTTGATTATTAGCTATGCAGTTGTTAATTATATCAAACCTTATAATTTATAGTCTGTAATTAGGAATTATTGTGAAGTAAAAACCTTGAGTGACCTTTTTACCTTTTGTTTTGGATGTTCTGTTTCAAAGAGCAAATAACAGTTTCAGACATACCTAGTACATATCAGTGATGATACAGCTGAATAAAACCTAAAGTGCATTAGCCTGATGTTCAAATGATTTTTCTCTTTCCAGAGCAAGATCCTGCTGCTGTGGTGTAGCGGTTAGCATTGTCACCTCACAGCAAGAGGTTCTCAGGTTCGATTCTTGGCTGGGGTGCCTTCTGTGTGGAATCTGCATGTTCTCTCTGGGGTCACTTGGGTTTCCTCTGGGGTCTTCAGTTTCCCCCACATTCCAAAGTCATGCAGTAGGTGGATCGGGCACTCTAAATTGGCCATAGGTGAGAGTGTGTGTGTGCGGAGTGAGTGGTGCGAATGAACTTCCGTGGCAGGGCCAGCCACCCAGCAATGTAAAACCTTGGCTTGAGATGATTGTCTCTGCTGAAGTGACACCCCGACCCCATGTGCGAAATGGGGAAAGGGGTTGTGGATGGATGGATCCTGCTGCTATATATCTACAAACAAATTAAAGTCTGATTTAAGGTTTGCACCATCATGTATATGAGTTAAGACAGGCTGTAATGAAAACTAAGTATGTTTTAAGGACAGGAATGGAGTTTTTATGAGATAGAGCACCAATAAATTGTGACATGGGTTCTGTTGTTTTACTTAATTATAGAACAAGCATTTGGCAAGACAATTAAATGACTAGACTTTTACAATTTGGAGAGGCTGAACTTTTTTGGCAGGAGAACGTTGAAAGTAAATTTATTCATAATTACAGACTACAGGTTTAAGTGAAGTCAGAAAGCAAGACAGAGTTAGGCTGACATAGAAAAAAGGCAGCTGGAGCGATTAGTAAGAATTTACAATTTATGGGCAGTGATCTGGTTTATACATGAGTCATGACAGGGTATAAAAAATAGGTATGTTTTAAGGAGGTTTTAAGGGCAGGCATGGAGCTGTTGTGAGAAAGTGATAGAGTGGATGGTTGTGTAGTGTAATCTGATAGTGTTCAGAGGGTGTTGGCCAGAAACAGGAGGACAATATACAGTTCCTTTAGCGGGTCATGGAGTGATTTATGAAACAGAGTGCAAATTGGGAAGCGGGGTTCACACGCTGCCATAATTACAAGAGATGTAAGTAGAAATTAAGATAGATCTGCTAAAGTAGATTTAGGTAGAAATGTCAGAAATGCTCCAGATATGAAACAGGGCAAATGGTGGAGAAAGTGAATGGTTTAGTGGTTTTCAGATGGAATAAATAAACATGCATGAGTAAATGTCTGTGAGAAAACCCGACCACCATCCACATAGAGACTGCATCTATGCAAAAATGCATACTTTTATTTGCAGGGATGTGTGGGTTCTATGAGTACATGTGTTTATGTACTCCAGTTAACACATTTCATGCAGAAATGTGCAAGCAGTGGTGTTTATAACCCATGCATTTCGATCATTCATAGCACACTACACCTTAGAAGTGCAGTAATGGAGAAGAGGTCAGTAGGTTTGAGGCTATTAATTGTACAGGGCTGATGAGAGATTGTTGTTGAGCTAATGGAGAAGGTGAAGAGCATGGATAGTTATGATCATGGAAGGTAGTTATTGGAGGGCCAGTGATGATTTACTAGACAGACAAGAGTAATTCAGAAGGTTTTCAAGGGAGCAAGATCTGATACAGTTATGAACTGAAACAGAAAATATCAAAAAGAAAGGAGTACCAAGGAGTGGGGACTGAGTACATCTGATACCGAAGGAGCTCAGAGGAATACAGTGACGGTTGGCAACCCAATTACAAGAGATGTTGAATGGGAATAAATCTACACAATGGAATATGCTAACAGTGAAAGCAATACCAGGCCTACTTTTCTTTAAGATTAGTAAAAAAGTCAGGATGACAAATTGGAATCTTGAGGGTCTGTGTTTGCTTTATTCACTTGGGGGAAAAAGGTATTTATCCTTGGGTACAGAGGTAGATGCAACTTTAAGTGCTAGGATGGTAAAGCAACTTGTTTAGCGATGGGTATACCACTGTCTTTTCTAATGCACGTCCTGCACCTACTGCTAATTTCATGCATTTATTTGCTTACTCAATTACTTATTACTTTACAAAAACTATTTAGATGCATAAATTACTCATCTTATAACCTGATGCAGTTTTTTTTTAATTTAAGTTGCATAAGAAATTAATAAGGGTTATCCAATGAATGGAGTGTTTCTGGGATTCAGGAAAGCCTTTTACAAGGGTCACCATAATCAGCTTGTATTAAAAGGATGAGATTAGAGGGAATTGATTAAGTCAGTGGAAATAAAGTTTCTGCTGAAAATACTAGGATAATTTTTGGATGGTGGGGAAGAGTTTGAAGATAGACTTGTGGGAATTGTTTGTTATGGCAGGAGGTCATAGTCTGATTTTTAATCTGAATAAATTCAGGTTATGCAATACGGTGACAATAATTCAAGAAGGAAGTACTGGATGGGGTAGCACGAAAGTGAGATAGCATGAAAAAGGTCTAGGGGAAGATTAAGTTTTTGAATCTTTTGTTCATCAGACAAAATTCAGCAGAGCAATGGTAATGGGCAACAAAACACCAGGGGGTGTATATTAAGGGGCAGAAGTTCTGGTGGCAGGGATGTTACTGTGCCCTTATATAGTTCATTGGTAAGGTCTGACATGGAGTGCTGTGTGCAGTTTTGGAGGCCCTGCATGGATGGTGAAATCGAAGCTTTGAAGAAAATACAGAGTAAGTAATCAAATACATTAAAGAGATGGAGGTAATGACTTAAACGGACAAACTTAGGGCATTAAGGGTCTGCAGAAAAAAAACTAAGTAACAGTGATATGATATGATATGATATATATGATATGATATGATATATATGATATGATATATATGATATGATATGATATATATGATATGATATGTTATGATATATATGATATGATATGATATATATGATATGATATGATATATGATATATATGATATGATATGATATGATATATATGATATGATATGATATGGTATGATATATGTTACAGGCTTTTTAGATTCTGAAAGGTTGCTATAAAGGGCTGCATCTATTGAATATGAAGTATCAACAGTTGCAAAGTGCAGGTTCAAATTTCATTCTGAATTTAAGGAAGTATTTTTGTCACAGAAAGGGTGATGAGTTCATAGAATGGTTTACAAGAATGGGGTGTGGGTATAAATTCTGTAGTGGCATTTACAGTAGCATGGAATAGGTAGAAGGATTTCTAGGGTACGTAGTGCATCAGGGGGGTGACATTTCCTGCTGGCCATAATGTATAGATGTACTGTGTTCTTCTGCTATCATTTTATGTAATATGATGAAGTATTCTATGGTCTGGAGAACACCAGCCATAAAAATAACAGTTTTAGTAAATCTTGCATTTAACCATGGTCCAGTGGTGTAAATGAACACACCCCTGACTGGGGACACCAAAGAAAACAAATAAAACATTGAGAGAAGGTTTGGAGCAGTTGATGGTCAACTGGAAGGCGTGCAGAGAGGCCAAAAATGTTTATTAAAAATATATCCTACAACATGTGAATCCGTAAAGAGGTATGATACTGTTTGATGTACAATGATATTTTTTCTGATGCATTTATGAAGGGCATTTTAGCAATCAGATGGTATCTTCTGGATATATTCTTCAGTAAAAGTTACACTAATGATATCAGTCTAAACGTTTTTGTTCTCATCTCTCCTGTCATTTTTAAACAGTGTATAATTTAGTAATTATGTGTATTTTTTCCATTCCAAGCTGGGTCACACAGTGTGAAAAGTATTTATTTTTAAAATGGTTAAAAGTAATTTTTGTGAGAATATTTTTTATTGAGAAGTGAGCCATCAAATGTCAATATGGCTAAACAAAGTGGACATGTCAGCTGCTGTACCAGCAACCAGGGTTCCTGTAGCAGTCAGGATGCTAGTGATAGAGATGTACACTGCATGTTCAGCCACCTGCTCTGTCCTTCTTGAGAGAAGGAGTACTTCTGGGGTACACCAGGATAGACTGTGGTCCTTGCCAAGAGGAAAACAGTCAAGAAAGGGCCCATGGGTACTGACTCATGTTTTCTCGGCATGAGCACTGAGCACATGGTCAGCCCTGGACTAAGTGATATTTCTATCCAAGATGGATCTGCTACACATTCACAAAACAGCACTAAAATTACCTGCTCTAAAGAACTAAACCTCATATGTGACATAAACAAAACATGCTGGAGGCACATGTATGTGTTTCAGAGATTACCCCTTCTCAGGAACAGACTCTCCATTCATGTGAAGCAGAGCTCTTCCCTAAACCTATTCAAATGCTATTTGGACCAATGGATGGGAAATCACAAATCCACCCCTGACTTGTCGTCTGTGTCCCTTATAAACAGGAGCAGTGTGTAAATGCCCTAAGGCACAGACATATACCAAAGCTGTTCTAGTCCTTGGGCACTGATAACTGGACAAATTGGGGCATGATGGCTACTCTTAAAAAGGCTCTAGGACCATTAGCCAAGTAACCTCCTGTAATCTTATGATCATGTACATGGGGGGCGGTGCAGCTAAAAGTATTCCTTAATCACAAAAGGCTCACCCATATGTAGTGTAATAGGCTGATGGACCCTGCTACTCTGCTCTCGTCCTGTTCCCCTAAGAAGGAACTGCATGAAGTGACCCCAAAATGTTGATTTAGACCTTAGAATCTTGCCTCCAAACTAAATAAATAAAACAGTAAACACCACTCATAGAAACGTAGAAAAGTACACATTTACCTTAAAAAATCCAGCAGTAACATTATATATGAATTTTAAAGGAAAGGTTTAACCTTAGTGGACCATTTGCTATTATTCTTACCTGCAACAGAACTGTAGTGGCAAAAGCAATTTGCCCACCTTGTGCAAGTTTTTGCAGGGCTTCATGTTCTTAACTTTGATGAGATGACAACTTTAACTGTTTGAGTTCTCACACATACAACTGTTGAAAATTCTAAAAATAAATGTGCAAATTCATGCCTGCATATATTCACCACTCAGCCCGTAGTTATAAGGACACCTGCTCTGAATGACTTTGCGGTTTGTCTGTGGTTTGTAAGGTTAATGCAGCTATTTTTAACTATTTGCAGTCACTGGATTAATTTACATATTCATAAATATGGATTTATGCTGATGGTACTGGACTGTGAGTCACATCTCACACACTAATAGCAGGCCAGAAAGTTACTTAAACACACTGGCAAATTATTTCCAACAAATATGAGAGTGGGGTATACACAATGCATCAATCCAACAGAATACAGCTGAAGGATTATTGCATATTAGAACATGCATCAAACAGCAATGACTTTGTTAAGCACAGTGAAGGGTAAAGCTGCAGTTTATGTTTCAGCAGACAGTCAGTTTACTATAGGCAAAGACTAATGGAGCAAACGCTTAAATAACACTATAAGAAATTAAGAACCAAAAAAAAACAAAAATTGGCAATGCCCACCTTGCACTTTTTTTTTTGCTATAGATGTTTCTGTGCATTAGTTTAATTTGATAGTACAATGGTCAAATTCTAACATTATAATATATTTTAAATTAACAGATGAATTTAGAAGTATTTCATAAAAAAACATTAGCCATGTTTGCTCAATCGTGCTGGGGTGCCTACCTTGAACTTTTTTCCTGTATTTGACTGAAAAATAGTCACACAACATTTGTGAAAAAATAAAACTTTCCTCACTTATTTGATGCATTAGAGCATGTTGTTTAAAATTTAAAAACAAAGTTTTGTATTATGGTCATTTTACATCTACATGGATCCCCTGGCGAGAGTAGGCTAACTGCTAGTTTAACTGCTAGTTTTTAACTGACTTGCATCGCAGTAAAGACTTTTGTATTTGTCATGCGTTTAGATGCCAATTCATTCAATCATTTCCATTTCCTGATTGTCTATATGACCAAAAGCCCATGTTTTGCATTGGTTCAGGGAGAAATGCTCCAAGAAATTACAGTACAGAATTTATGTCATTACACAAAGAGATCTAAATATTATAAAATAAATTACAGTGAGGAATTTACATCGTTACTCAGGTGGGTGTAGTTATAATAAAAGTACATTCACTGACAGGTGTATGTATGAAGGAGGTGAAATGCAGTGTACAGTACAGTATGGTAAAAAGGTAAAAAAGAGGTGAGAGAAAGCAGTAATGTAGGGATTATATAAGGGCAGAAACTAGGGGGAGATTAGAATGGATGTTGAAACACAATGAGAGCAGGTGAGTTGGGTAAAGCAACAGTTATGAGGCAGTCGTGTTATAAGCTATTTTAATTAGCTTTGACACAAACAACCTACTCTATCACATTTAACTAAAAACAGTCCCACAACACAGTGGAAGTAACCTTGTCTGCATTAATTTTACACATTAGAATGTGCTAGTGCTGATTTAAAAGCCATGCCTTGTACTGAGGTAATTTTGCATCTGAAACGAGTCTTGTTGGTTTTCTCTGGTGACAGTAAGAGTTACTGCTGCTGTTTCTGTCTCATATTACTATTGGTTACAACAGTATGGGATAAATAAATCAGTCTAGCAGTTAGTGCAGAGGATTAAAACTGTGAGCTGTTAACCAGCTGCTTCTTGTAATCCAGGGGTTCATTCCCTCAGCCTACTGTGTGGCTATGAACAAACCACTTAACAAGACAGTGCTTTGGGGCAATTGGGAATTTGGGCTAAGCTCCTCAGTGGTCTCCTGGACTGCATAACTAGTAACTACCTAAAACAATGCAAACTTTTTATTGGCCTGTGTGATATTGCGGCCAGCTTTAAACTTGTCTTGTTTGTTTCCTGCTGCAGATCTGTTGTGTTGACATCACAAACCTGCCTTGAATTTTGCTATTACATCTGACTGGAAAACAGACCAAGATACTTGGGAAATGCTGTATTTTGCACAGCAGGTTTGCAGAATATACAGTCAAGAGTCCAAACATTAGTAGCAGCACCCGGCTTAGCAATTGTTCTGTTTCACTCATTTCTATGGACTATTCCATTCTTGGGTTTACCCGCACCTAGCTGTGTCTGGTTATGAGTGGTAGAAATTTGCAGCACCTAATAGTGCTGGATTTAGATTCACATGTTGTTGTTTCCTGCTGTGTATATCTCAGCTTTGGCAAATTACTTATTGGCCTGCTGATCAGCCCTGCTATACAGCATCCTTGCTATGATGCTATAGTAAACGTTTTGTATACTTGGTGTGGGTTGATTGTTTACCACATGCTATATTGTACTCTTTGCTGCATTACTTCTTTCCTGCATTATTACTATTCTTATTATTACTGTCAAATTTTATTATACAGTGGACTCCTCCAGTACTGTGTTATGGCACCTGTGCCTACAGTAGGAACATTCTGTCTGTTCTAGCGTCCACTTCATAGAATCTTGGGGCATTTTGCCTGTTGCATTAAGCACCATATGAATTCTCGCAGATAGATGTATCCATGGTGTTTTAATTATTGCTCTGTGAAAGCCATGCTTGCTGCCCAGAAATACATTAATAACTGGTACTGCATTGTAATATTCCTTCCTGCAGCTTAGCACAGCCATGCTTTAGGTTCTTTGAATACTGTTGGTTTGTTATGCTGTAGTATCTGAGCTCGCTGATCACTTGAGCCTTAAAATACTGTATTGCCTTGTGAACTTGGTTGGGCTGTATTGCACTATATTGTGAAGTTCTGTATTGTATGGTATCATATTGTACTGTATTAGGCTATACAGTACTGAAGTTGTAACTTGTTTCACTGTCCTGTAGCCGATTTCACTGTCCCCTTATGTATCATACAGCTACTATATTTTGCTATATTATTCTAATGTGGTGGTGCTGCGGTAGCGTTGTCGCCTCTTAGCAAGACGTTGTCCCGTTCGATTCTCAGCTAGAGCATCTTCTGTGTGGAGGCATACGTGGATGGGGGTGTGCCTTCATTGAAGGTTGTGCGTCAGGGCTGGTAACCTGGTACGTAAAAATCCACTACCAATCATTAGCAGACCAGAGTTCCGCTGTGGCGACCCCTAACCGGGAAAAGCCGTAAGACACAAACAAACAAATTCTAATGTGTGATGATCTTGCATTATTTAACTGCCCATTTATAAATCATACAGCACCCCCTACTACATAGGCCAAACATTATCAAATTCTAGTGCAACGCATATGCTATACCACCTAACATTTCTAGACCAACCATGGTCCCTCAGAATGCTTTTGCCCCATCTGTTGTCAGCTTTCTTCCACTAGAAACCTTGAGCAAGTGTAGAAAATGCCACATTCTCTCTGACAGCCATTTACTATTACCACAGAATGAGTCCAAGCAGGAGAGGTACAAATACTTATTACAATTGGAGGCAAACCTGTCACACAAACTGAGCATCAGTACTGACAAAGATTACCTACCTACATACTGCAAGGCAAGCATAAAGTCTTCGTGTGCTGAAGAACTCCAAAAATCACTTCCAAAACCACAAATACTTCTGTGACACAGCACT
Source organism: Protopterus annectens (assembly GCF_019279795.1). Classification (NCBI taxonomy): domain Eukaryota; kingdom Metazoa; phylum Chordata; order Ceratodontiformes; family Protopteridae; genus Protopterus; species Protopterus annectens. The sequence continues at coordinate 383,151,051 of NC_056734.1, read as the reverse complement.
GTAAATTTGTGCACCCTAGTCAAACCTGAGCAAAACACACAAAGCCACTCCACACCACATACAGCTTCTTTCACCACCACCACCACCACAAGAGTATCTAGAGTGGTCTGACCAAGTCATTCAGGCTAAAAGGGCACTCCACTCACTATGGTAATGTACTTGCCACAGGTGAGTCCATGGTCCAGCACACTGATTTACCACTCACAAGGCAAAGCAAAGATTGGCTAATAGTCAGCTGTCTCTCAGGTGCTAGAATCCACCAATTATCACCAAGGCACCCAAGTTCTTTCACCTGAAATATGCATATGACACAGTCATTGTACATGTGGAGATAAATGACATGAGATGTACATATCTAGACTAAATGAAGAGAACTATCATGGAGTTCCTGAGCATGCTCCTACGGCTGAAAAGAAACTAATCATAAGTACCATCTTACAGCCACTGAGAATGAATTTTATAACTGGTAAAATCAATAGAGTCATTCTGAGGGGTCCTTTGTGTCAGTGTGCAAGGAGATGGAAGACAGTACCTCTTGTTACAAAACAGATGTCCCGCACCTGTCTCATCAGGGCTTCTGCTTACTGGCTAAGACTTTCTTGATGTCCATAGTGCCATTTTGTAGGCATTGTTAGCCAACCCAGGCTATTAATTTCATAAGACAAATTACAGTCTAACAGATATCAGCGCTGCATTGCAAAATACCAGGAACCTAAATAAGAAAATGCCTTCCCCTCCCTCAAGGCCTTCCTGTGTCTAGAAAACATGAATGCTTGCGTTGACCTGAGTGGAGGTGCTACCCTCCTTCCTTACCAAACATCTCTGCTTGCCTCTCATTTAGGCCCACAGGTGTAGACAGCAGTAATGCTGGTGGTGGAATACCTGTCTTTATCTGAAAAAATATAACTTCTAGACTTATTCACCAAGAGTATGAACTTGAACTCCTTCACATCCTAATACCCATAAACAAGACCTTGTATCACATTCTGGCCAACTACAAAACCCTATTCATGCCACCCACAAATCACAAAACATATTTAGTTAAATAGAGACTCTCTCCATAAACTCATATACCATCCTTTTAGTAGACTTTGTCTACCCTCCATAAACTGGCACCTCTGCACTTCTACATATAAATATGTGCAATGTTTCCTGGATTTTATCTTTAAAAACTCCCTAGATAAAATAGTGTTCTCCCCAACTAAAGGCACCAAAATACTTGATCTTGTCCTCACTAACAAAGTCTCAGGCTCTCTCACCCAATGTTATACTCTCAACAGTCAGACCAGATCACCATACTGAGTTATTCACCATACAATCACAGTACAGGACACCAACTAAACCAACCCTCTCTGGCGACATGTTCAAGGCCAGTCTCCTAGTGCTTAGTGAAGACTTTTGGTGGTTCAACAGCACCATCCCTTTATGATACTATAGCAAGTCCTGGCACATATGCGCAAAGTCTACAGTCCCATCTTAACTCTTGTATAGAAGCTCATATTCCCATTCAACACAGATATAATGTTTCTTTTGAAACAAACCACTCCTCTGATGGAAGTATACTGTAAACGAACTTTAATAAAAGGAAAAATATCATAGACCTAAAGAACAGAACAAAACAAAACAAAAGGCATGTTAAAATCATCTCAAAGGGTTTAACACAGAAATCAGAAGGAAGATTAAATTAGGCAGAGCTAATTATGAGCTAAAATGTGCCATGTCAGCAAATGATAATCACAAGACATGCCTGAATTGTGTGCCGAACTTCAGAAATAATATTCAACATTGTAATAGTTTCTTTCTAGTAGTAGGAACTTCTCAAACCCTGAGAATATAGCTAATATTCTTGCAACTAAATTCATCTTCTACTCTTCTTTCTGTCATCCTTGTCTGCTGCCTTCCAGTACTTTCCATATTTCATTATCCCTGAATAATGGTTTCTTTGACCAGGAGCTAACCTTCCCAGCAGAGATGGAGCAGTGGTGTGTGTAGATGATTAAACAGCTGAGACATCTTCAGGGAAGAAGTCAAAATAGATGATTCACGATGCACACATAGAGCTTTAGACCAGGAGTGGATGGGTGGAAGAAGGTTGGGAATCCCTGCTGTGTATGGCTTGAGAGGAGGTGCTACTGAATGGCAAATGAGTCATAAGAAAAAGTAAAGAATATAGAATGAGGACTTTCCAATGTTATACTGACAGAGTAAGTCACCCGTGCATGAGTACTGGGTGAAACCTACAAACAATAGAAAACAAGAAAGAGACATAATGATAATCTGAGTGGTTCTGTTCACAGCAAAGTGGCAGAGTTCAATGAAGTACTCTAATGAGAGAAGGATGAAGCAGAGACACTGATTACATTTGCATATCTAATAGCTACTAAAATAGTTTGATTTATTGATTCTGTTCCAGATAGCTCATGCTCTGGTAGGAAATGCCAGCTTTGGGAAAAGTATGGCCAATATGGCAACAGTGGTGTGCTCAACAAAAGCACAGTAAGCACATATTCAATTAAATGATCAATATTTAGACAGGGTGAAGTCAAGCCTCACACTATCTCTGGTATGAAATACTAGGAGAGAACCCAGTTTGGAGAGTGAGTGAAGATTCTGAGGTGGTCCGCTTTTGCACAGTCATGGTATCTCTCATGAATCATGGTGACCAAGCTTTCAGAAATGAGCCAAGATGTTAAAGGACCAGAACAGTGGAGAATGACTACCACAAATTGTTCTGTTTTCATGGGGATAGGAGACACTGATAGGTAAATGACTGCAAATGGCTATAAAGTAGCTGCATGTAATGCAATGAAAGCTGTACTTACTTCAGAGGTGAGACAAGGACAGATGTCATGATGCCTTCAGCATCAATAGTATTACTACACATGTACAGAATAAGAAAACACCTAAAATGAAGATGGGTATGGAGTGTGATTTAACCAGCATTCAACATTCTGCTAACCCACTCCCATTTCAAGGGCCATCACTGAGCCTAGACAGTAGGACCAGAAAACAGTTGCAAGCATAGAAAACTTCTACAAGAACCTCATGTTGATCAGGAATGAATGCAGGAATGGTTAAGGAGAGGCCAATTCAAAACAAGAGATGAAAGGTTAATATTGGTAGGACAAGATAGTGGGCTACATACTTATTGGTTTATAAAGTCCATTGAACATGTGGGAGAAATAAAAATAGACAAATGTAGGCTTTGTAAAATAGAATTGGAAGCAGTTGCACACCTCATTGCTGGTTGCGACATACTAATGGCAGAAGGACTGTATACGGAAAGGCATAATAATGTAGTGGGACTGTTGCACTGGTGATTGTGTAAACATTATGGTATTGAAGTGGCTGAAAAACACTGGAGATGTGAGCCACAAATCATCATAGAAAATGATGAGGTCTACATCACATGGGATGACCCATTACCAACAGTTCAAAAGATAGATGCGAGAAAACCAGATATAGTGGTCCAAGAAAAGAAGTCAAAAGTAGCATTAGTCATTGAAATTACTACACCCAGTGACTACAATGTCCTACATACTGAGAGACACAAAGTCATAAAATATCAGGATTTGCAAGCAGAAACGAGAGCCATGTGGAAGAAAGATACCCAGATAGTTGCAATAGTAGTAGGAGCAACGGGTGTTATAAAAGAGTCTACTCTTATTTATTACTTATTATTTATCTTACGTATTTAGATACGCTAACAATACATGTAACTCAGTACGAATTGCAGAAGGAGTCATTACTGGGCACGTTGCGGGTGCTGCAAGGAGCACTTCTGGCCAACATCAAAGAGTGAAATAATACTAATTTCATGAACTTTAATCATACTTTGACTTAGGAATGGGGTCCATTCCTGTCATAGTATTAGAAACTCAAAAGATTTGGAGAAATTAAAAAAACAGGAGCAGAATATCACATGACACCACTTTAAATCCCACAAAACCTCATTCCACAGACAGAGAGGATTCTACTTGCAGGACATTGCACCAGAACAGACTCAAAAAGTGGTTAGCAGCACTCTTCCTCAAAATCATCTTGAAAACCGTGATGGCAGCAGAGTGTAGGGCCAAACTGCAATGTGGGTATTGGTGAACTTGGTACCTCTACCATGGAGGTATAAGTTACAATCAGTAAAAAACATAGATTCAGAATATAAGATTTCAGAAGACACACAATCACTGGTCTAAAGCCCCTAAAAACTAACAGCTATCACTCGACAAGAATTACAAAATACATCTGTAAATAAATGTGTTCTTTAGACTGCATGGCATTTATATTTATTCTATAAATCTCTGGGAAATATAGTGAAAAAAGGATACTTATCCATAAGAAGTCTGCTAGATCACTGGCTGTAAGCCTGCTCCATAAGATAGAAGAAGAAAAGCCCGACTGCACCCCATCAATCCAAGCTGTAGACCTGGACACTGGTAGGCTCAGCCAAGAGGTAGGGAATGAGTGATATGTTTTGGGGAAAGGGAGCAGTGTGTGCCCACTGTGATATTATTGTGTACAAAAATGTGGGTGGCAAGGTAAGCTGAAGGTGGGTGCTTAGCACTCTGTTCTGGAGCTGGTGTTTGTGTGCATCTAAACACACAGTGCTCATCAAGTCATCAGTGCAGGCTCTATTTCTGGCAGTGAAACTACCACTTGCCACAAAAAAGGGACAATTAAAATGTTAGACTAAACCGAGTAAGAATGACAGCCCATTTTCTGACACTTATTTCTGTCCAGTCTCTGCTGAATACTGGGAAAATGGCAGGATGCTGGCAGACAAATGGGCCAGTCAGAACAGCTGGCTGGTTGGGGTGAGAGTGTTAAGAATAAATGGTAAAAAGTCAGACAGGTGTTTTTACCTTCTACTTATATTTTTGTTTAAAAGTATTTATATATTTTAAAATTGCCAGGAAGTAAGTTTCACTTAAACTGAAGATAATCTGTAAAATTAGTTTAGGTATACAAATACAAGTGGAAATTAGGAAAGCGGAAGTTATTTTGTTTGGAGGTTAGTAGGGCCTGAGAGACATAATATGAATGCACAGCATAGTAAGGAAACTTGAAGATAGGAGTAATGCTGTTTATTAAAGGCAGGGTTTCAAAACATATCTCACCAGTACCCAGATTTGCAGACCATCTCTGATTTTGCCTCATATTTTTGTCCTGTCCCTGATAACATATTTGATTTGCTGGTTGATTGCTGATGGTTACAGTTAGTCAGTAATGAGTGATAGATACTAGTTTCATAGTTTTTATAGTTCATAAAATGCCTGTTGATGGAAAACCTTTTGTTCTATTAATTTTTAAGTGAGTTGGAGTAGCCATGATTTGGGGCCTTTGCTTCACCATTATTTTAGGCTTTGTCCAGAATTCTTGAGCAAATAAGTTGGGAGATTTGGCTCCAAAAAGAGAAGCTGAGATCAATGGTGAGAAAATGCATCTCAGAGATAGAAAGAGAGAGAAAGAGAGGAATTTATTGTTATCTTCCTAAATATGTGGCTAATTATAAAGAAAAAAATGTTTTGAGAATAAAAGGAACAAGAGAGTTAGTAGTACAATTGTACATACATTAAAGGTTTGCTGAACTTTTTTCCATCAACTTACTGGGTAAGTTTATATTACATAAGTGTTTGCTTGTTTTACTGGTCCATATATCTGCATTGAAGATCAGTGACTGCTCTGCCTAGATATGGTTTAACCATATTTCAAGTTTCTACCACTATCCCATTTTTAATTTCTCCAAGTCTTTTGGGTTTCTAATACCATGACAGGAATGGACCCCATTCCTAAATCAAAGTAAGATTAAAGTTCATGAAATTAGTATTGTTTCACTCTTTGATGTTAGCCAAAAGTGCTATTTGCAGCACCCGCAATGTGCCCAGTAATGACTCCTTCTGCAATTCGTACGGTGTTACATGAATTGGTAACATATCTAAATACGATTGTAAATTATTTTTTATAAGACCAGTTGCTCCTACTACTATTGGAACTGTCTGGGTATCTTTCTTCCACATGGCTTTCATTTCTGCCTGCAGATCGAGGTATTTTATGACTTTGTGTCTCTCTAAACGCAAGACACTGTAGTCACTAGGTGTGGCGATTTCAATGATCAATGCTACTTTTGTCTTCTTTTCTTGGACCACTATATCCAGTTTTCTAGCATTCACTATATGTGTGATTTCATGTTTTTCTTTAACTGTGCTAAACAGGCCTTTTTTTCATTTTGTTTTCCAACTATTAGGTTGAGCTATAGAAAACTGCATTATGAATTGTGCAACAGTACTTTAAAACAAGACATTTTGCTGCTGAGTTATTGCTTCTCTGTATTTTAGTAAATGTTTTCGCAAAAGTGTCACTAATTTGTTAAATCCAAGAACCGCACAGACCTTCGTGCTTAAGAATTGCAGAAATTCCAGGAAATTCTATCCACCCCAACAAAAGTTAGTCTGACCTTACCTTTGGTAAGCACCTGGAGTTAGAATACAGTTTTACTGTGGTCTCTCTTGCTTACTTCTCTACACATTCAAATCAATAAGTGAAACAGAAAACAAACAAGCAGCTATCTTCTTTTGTTAATCATAATATCTGCTAACATAAAACAGTTCTGAAAAATTGCATGCCTCTTATGCTGTTTACTCTTGCAATAAAATTCAGACAAAGGAAAAAAATAAAATTAATTTTAATTAGCAAACCTTCCCTTTGCATAGTTAATTCTATTAACCTTAAGAAACAGCTGCGAAGACAGAGTCAAAGTTCTCTAAAGGAGGTATTATTTGCAGATTCACTCTTGGAAACTAGGTACCCTTGCTGAGACTAGGGTTCCTTTCTTCAGGGGTAATTTCACAGTGAATGAAAGGTGAACAAATTATTAGAATTATGCAACATTTAAGTGAGTGTTGAGTCAGAATGATGTCTCCAGCTTGCATTTTACTGTACATAGCATACTGTCTCCTTTATGTTGCCACTGATTTGCAATGAGGTCCCATAAATTTGCTATTCCCTTCTGCAGTGCTGCTTTAGATTTGTCATATATCATTAGCTTATCATATCATTTTTTTCCAAAATGGGACAGCAAAGATTTATGTCGCTACATCTATTTTACAATTAAACCATCTTCTGCGAGGTCTACACTAGAGATAAGAAAGTGCAGTACAACTGCTCAGGGCAAATGAGTTTTGACTACATGGGTCCTGTTAAGCTGTGAAAAGGCTACTCATATGCAGTCTTTTTGACTAAGAGACTTTGGTATTTACTCAGAGTTCTTGTTTATGTGAGCAGCTTGTTTCCATTAGCTTAATTGCCTGCTATTAAAGCCATCAAGGCTATGACACCAGAGTAATTATCATTACAGTCATTATAATTATCACATTTCCACAGAATGCATATATTGGGTTAACAAAATCCATTTCAGGAGTCATGTTTCCAGCTATTAGGGTGTAGTGGAATAAAACTCGAAGTGCAGCTCACACGACCCATGTCTGAAGGGTGGAGAAAGCCACACGCAGCCACAGTCCTTCAGGGTAAGGCCAGCAATGCAGCTGTGTGGCCTGCGGTCAGGTGTTACTCTCAACAAGACATCATCTGGTGGTAGCATTCAATGCAGGTGTGCAGAAGCTTGTGAAGCCATTATGGGCCTCTGTAGTGATGTGAATCACATGGTTCTCTCACTCACAGCCAGGGTTAGGTCATTTCAAATCACTACCTTACAGCTGTAGCCCAGCAAAGACATAGGCACTGAGCCGAACATTCCAGTACACATCTGAAGTTAAGGCTGGTGAGAACAGTGTCTTCCTGGCATCAAGTTCTGCAGACTTCCACCATGCCTTACATTTTTAAGCAGATAAAACCCAGTAGGTGGTGATGCCTCCTTCCACAGGATTAGCTATGAGCTTTGGTCTGGTTGAATTTATGATTACTGTTTAAGTTTGCTTTACTTTACAGAAAACTAGAGGTTACTTGATTGTAGAAATGCACAGAGCCAACTCAAAAGAAAACTGAAATTTTAAAGCAGGATTAGACACATTTAAGTAATTCCTAATGGTAAACAGTGTATAAAAGAGTGTTTTGAATGAAGCTGTGGTTTCTGCTCAAAAATTATTATTAATGATGGCAATAGAGTGGATACAGCACTGCATTCATGCCTACGTCTTTTGCTTTATGTATGACCGCACAATGTGGTAAAGTCACAGTGTTTCCGAATAAGTATTTGTCTCACTCCGAATGTTCTTAATTTGCTAGTCTAGCCCATGTCATATTCAAAAACATCAATAAACAGATGGCATGCTTACCAGGATACAAAATAAAATAAGCAAACAAAGAAATAAGTAAGAATACCTTAAGTTTTAAAAACATGCTGTAATAATGAGAATGTTAAGGAAAATTGCACTGACAAGCACAACCAAGTACTTAGAGTCTTGCAGTGACGGGGGGTGTTGATACTTTACAAGTAGATTTAGTAGTAGTTCTGTCTGAAGTCTGTAATCAAATTACATTTTTGTGATGTTCTTTAATGACATTCCTTCCAAATTCCATGAAATCCAAATTTATCCTGGTAATTTTATTCAATGATGTATTGCTTAACTGGGCACATGGTCTAGTCTTTAGATAATTTTCATTCATGCCCTGGACACATGGTAAATATAAAATAATTCAAAACAAAATTAATTAAATACTAGATGCTGTGAGCCCAGTGCAGCTGATTAATATAGTTTACAAATAATGCCAGAGAAAGACATCTGTTAGTACAGAATACAAATGGGGCACATGAAATATAGGGGGGAGACCTAAAGAAGAATGGAGACTCAGATGATGATTACTGCTTATGTCTCTGGCCTGTATCCAACCACACTTAGGTGTAGTGTCTCAGAAGGATTTATTTCCAGCAGTCACACACAAACAAAACTGAAAAGGATAATCATATTCATCCTTATAATTAGGTCTTCTTCAAAGCTATAGGTCTGAGTGACTAACTAAAGAATGCGCGGTCAAGTTAACTGTTGTCCAGGCAAGAGGTCCACCTTAATTGACATACAAACTAAAGACAATTAAGATGAGAAAAAAGAAAATCACAGCATAAACTCAAACCAGAGGGTATTTTGCATTCTAAAAGGTCCCTGTCTGATTAGGGCAACATTCTCACTCACTGCACACCAATTAACTTTCTTTAAAATGAATGTATAATAAACAAGAAGGGGTATGTCTGTGTATGAGCAGAGCACTGCAGGAATGCAGGATTAGAAATAGTTTCTGACAGGAAGGTTATATGTGACAGTTCCCAATTAAGTACTTCATTAATACCTGTGACCTATTTGGGTGATATCCCAGGTCCAAGCTAATCATTTAATGTTGTTCCTATTCACTGATCTAGCTATGATGGTCCAGTTGATGGGAACAGTCTGTTCTAAATCACACAGGGCATGCAAATGTTTTTATACTAGAACAACAAAAGTACTGTATGTGGATACAACAAGCTAAAAACTTTAAATCCACAGAGCTAAAATCATAGAGAAGCCAATTGACTCAAAATTATACATCACCAAGTTCATCTTTCATAGTTTATAATTTTGGCACATTTGGTACCTCTGGGATTTCATCTGTTTTGATTAAAAGCTTTCAGTTTGTTTTAACTACATGCAGTTCAAGGCTCTTTATGAAGTGTATTTTTGTTTGAAAACTGTGAAAGCTTAAGCTGAAGTTATGTGATACAAGTGCCTTTGTCTAAAGAAAATAGCAGACTTCTGCAGATCCTAAAACATGAATCTAGAGCTAAAACCTGAGAGCTGCATTCAGTAGGTTCATAGGTTCATAGATAAGTACTAGGCTATCTGCCCATGGGCATTTATAAGCCTAGCCACAGAGTGATGGCTTTCGCCTCCCCATTAGATTAGTAACCTGGGCCTCTGTCAACAGGGCTCCTGAAGTGATCCCAGGGCAGAACTTACGATTACCCATCCACTCATCAAGATTTCTCTTGAAAAGGGTCAGAGAGGAGCTCTGTCGAATAGGGATTGGGATTCTATTCCAGAGTGCGGAGAGTCGCTGGGACAGGAATCTATCCCTCCAGCATGCCCTGTTTATTGTTGTACATAGGTTCAAGTCAATAGAACGAGTGATTCTGAGGGATCTCGTTTTTTTGAGGTGAAGCATGTCCATTAGTTCAGGGTTTGACATGGCCCTATAGGTCAGACATAGGTCACCTCTGAGAAGACAGTAAGTGACTGAGAAGAGCTGGAGCTTTTTTAGTCGTGCTTCATAGGGTAATTGTTTAAGGCCCTTAATCCTCTTAGTGAGGTACTTCTGTGGTCTTTCTAGTTGTTGCAGGTGTCTAGTGAGGTACATCCCAAATGGGGCATTGTACTCTATTATGGGCCTAATGAGTGAGGAGCAAAGGGGCACAATCACCTCCTTGGATCTGGATGAGAAACCCTTTGTGATCAGGTGTGCCACATAGAAGGATTTCCTGACCATTTTGGCTATGTGGTTATCAAAGGAGAGCATGCTATCTACTTGGGTACCCAGGTCCCTAATTACTTCTTCTGTACTTAGTGGATTCCCATCTATGTGGTAGTTTGTAGGTACTTTGTTTTTCCCAAATGGGATTACTATGCATTTTTGGCATTTAGCTTGAGGCCGTGACTTTGACACCAGGTGTTTGTCTCTGTGAGACCCTTTTGCAGGATGTCTGTGTCAGCTGGATAGTCAATTATTGCACCCAATTTACAGTCATCTGCGAACTTGGTTAGCCACAGTCCCTCCGCCTTTGCCTGTACTTCGGAGAAATATATACCGAACAGGAGGGGTCCCAGGACTGAGCCCTGTGGGACTCCGCTTGTGACTGGTTTAGAGTCAGACATGGTGCCTGCCACTCTTACCATGTGGGTTCTGTCTGAGAGCCAATTGGCAACCCATCTCGTGACATAGGGGTTAATATTTAAGCTGGTGAGTTTGTCTATGATTCCTGAGTGAGGGATGGTGTTGAATGCCTTAGCGAGGTCCAGATATGCTGTGTGGACCACCTTCCCTTCATCTATGGCCTTGGTGACTGTTTTGAAGAAGTTGACCAAGTTCAGGAGGCAAGATCTGCCTTTAACAAAGCTGAACTGGGTGGGGTCCAGTGTCTGGAGGTTCCCAATGTCCCTGTTAATGAGCTCCATGATAATGCGTTCCATGGCTTTGCAGACCAAGCTAGTCAAGCTTATAGGGTGATAGTTCCCAGGGTCAGTTGTGGCACCACCTTTGTGGAGTGGTACGACTGTTGCTATACGCCATTCTTTGGGTACATAGCCTGTAGAGAGGCTAAGTTTGAATAGTGATTTGAGATGGGGGGTTAGTTCATTTTGAAGCTCGTGTAAGACACAACCTGGGATAGCATCTGGTCCCATTGATGCTGTGTTTTTGGCCTTTGCAAGGGCTGTCTTTACTTGTGTGTCTGAGATATCTGGAGTGCCACATTCTTCTGGGATGGATGCTAGCCCGTTTGGTGGAGAGGGAGGGGTGAAGTTTGCACTGAACTTGTCAGCCAGGATGTTGGCAATGTCAGTTGGTTCAGTGTATTTATGGTCATTATGCACTAGCTCGGAGCATATCTGAGAGTTTGCCCCTAGACTCTTGACATAGTTAATGAAGGCCTTGTGGTTATCCTTAGAGTCATTGGCTATTTTTCTTTCAAAGTTGGCCTTGGATAATTTAATGAGGGAGCACAGTTTTTTACTGATGTTAATCAGAGATGCCTTCTTATTTTGGGATTTTGTTCTATCTTGTAGGAGTTTCCTCCTTCTGTTGTAAAGTTTATTTATGGCTGGGGTCCACCAGACTGGCTTCCTCTTTTTTGAGGAGTTGGTCTTGGTTTTACTTGGGATGGCTCGGTCCATGCATTCTTGAAGATGTTCATAGAATGCACTTGTAAAGGATTCTGCCGATGGGTCATCATTTTCCATTTGATTGGGAGCTTTGAAACTTCCCACCTCGGTCTTGAGGAGTGTGAAGTTGGCTTTAGAGAAGTTTTTTACCTTGATTTCCTTGACTGGCGGGGTCGGGATGTGGATGTCCAGTGTGATTAGTTTGTGATCTGATCTTACCAATGACGAGTTTACCTCAGGTGTGGAACATAGGTTCCCCATGTTGGTGATGACCAGGTCCAGTATGTTGTCACTCTTGTGGGAGTGGTGACCAGCTGTTCAAGGGCGTTTGAGTTTATAAACTCAAGGAAGCATTGGGCTAGGGCATTTGAGCTTGAGTAGTTTTCCCAGTCAATGTTTGGATAGCTGAAGTCACCCAGTAGCATGGTGTTTTGTAGAATCTTCATACTTTCTAATGTTCTCAGGAATGCTGCGTGAGCATCCTGAGACAAGGTGGGAGATCTGTAGCAAGCTATAAATGATCAATTTACCCGCTGTCAATTGCACTTGCATGGTCTCAGATTCCGCATGCTGTGCTACTAACCTGGAGGTGTGGGTGTTCTTGATGAATATGGACACACCCCCTCCTTTTGTGTTCCGGTCCTGGTTTTGGGACCTAAAGGTATGGTAGGAGTTATAGCCTGGTAGTGCTGTGGTGCTCTCTGGAGCCTTGAACCAGGTTTCTGTCACTGCACATATGTCGATTTCTTCCATACTAAGGAGAGCCTTGAGTGCGTGCATTTTGAGGTTTAGACTTCTGGCGTTGAGCAGCATTACCCTCAGTTTTTGTTTATTATTGTTGTTTATGGAGGCAGGTTTGTCTTTTGAGCCTTGCCTAAAAAAGGCAGTATTGGGGCGGCAAGAGTCTTGGCCAGTATTCGAAAGCCCAGGGGCGACAGGTGCAAGCCGTCTCTGGCGAAGCAATGTGGCTTGTCAAACATGTCGTGCCAGGCTGACAAGTACTGGATCCCCTTTGAATGACACCAGTAGTTTAACTAATTGTTGAAACTGATAATTTTTTCTTCGTATGCTGGCATCATTTTGGGTGAGAGCAGGATGCTACTCAGAGTCAGAGTCATACCAGCCTGGGCTACATGGTCAGAGAGCTCCTCCATGTCTCTTTTCATGTAGTCCAGGGAGGTACGTCTCAGGTCATTTACGCCAGCATGTACAATGACAGAGTCATATTTGTACTTGTTGTGAAGTGACCTGAGTGCATGTGTTATGTGGCGGATTCTGGCACCCGACAGGCAGCTTACGGTAACCTTCTCCTTGTTCAGTCTAGGTCATTACAGAATTAACCAAACTGAGCAAAATTAAAACTGAAATGAGAAAAACTAGTACACTTGCTAAATAAATGGTACTTCTGTTCTAAGGATGAGAATATCTGAGGTGTGGAATGTCAGGATTGCTGGAGAAAGCTGACCTTGGGAGAACAGAAAACAGAAAGTGAAAAAAAAATGAGTTGAACCACCTAGCATAGAGAGTCAGGGCCTCACCATTTCAATCAAAGGATGCCTTGCAGATTAAAGCATAGGACCAGTCATCTTTTTTAAATTATCCCCTTGTAGTGAACAAAAAAAAATCTGCATATTTCATCCCCCTGGCCTTGTTTAATAATGTAGTGGTACAGACGTTTATTTTTTAAATCGCTATAGAGTAAATTTGCCTGAACTCTAGAGTTTGCAGATTAACAAGGTGAGCCATTATTGGATTTTTTCGTATATCTATCAGTGACCTAGGCAAACATCAGTAGTACTAAAGTATACATCAGTTAATATATAGGATACAGTCAGTTTAAGCAGAACATCAGCAGCCCAGGCTGGAATACAAAGGAAAATAATAATAGGGCGAAAGTGATAAGGAGATGATAAAAGCAAGGGTACAGAAAATGGGAGAAACAGAGGTAAGGTTAAGAACAGTAAGAATGATTATAATATTAAAGTGGCATGATTCCGCCCATATCATAGCTGTGTTCAGCTTGGACATGACAGTAGGAAAAGTTGTTGTTTCTGAAATCAACTGAAATATGTATATTAAAAGTTTAGCAAGGGAACAAGTCCTAGACTATGGATTCAATCTGGGTCTGGCTGCCCACTATTAATCTTACTGGAAGTTTTTCAAGCAGGTTGGTCCTATCAGCCTCTGGTCTCAATATATATATTAATATCTATAGTCCTGAAGCTACAAGCAACTATTTGATAGTATCTGTAGTATTCATAGTACTTTTCTTCTACTACTAGCAGATTGTCTATTTTCTTTCATATTCCCTCACTACACTTATCTATTTATTGGATACCACACATCAATTTATGCTCAGTTTTTATTGTTGTATTATATAACCATTGTTGATTTGTACGTAGTTATTTTTCAATATTCTATCTGTAATGCTGACTTCTACATAGTTTTTTCTTCAAATATTGTTCTTGCTATACCTTACTTTTTTACTTTGCTGCTATATTTTGCCTTACTTATTCCATGATTGTAATTATGGCCTTGCTTTCTTTATTTATTCTATTTCCTGCTTTATATTGCCTGAAGGCCTGAGTTATACCTGAAAAATCTTTTCAGATCTGTGCACTTACCCAGTTAACAAATGTGAAAATAAAAATAAAATAAAAAATAGGTTTATGGGCAAGCAAATTCCAAAATTCTGTATCTTAGTAAACAACCATTTCTGACAAGCAATGAGATATGCTGGGCTGTGTTGAGCAATGCAAAAGAGGTTTATGAGTTGCCAATTCCTGATAAGTACAGTTTTAGGGTTTCTGGAATTACTGATATGCACAACAGCAAATGGGTAGAGTGTACTCCAGTCTTAGCCTAAGAACATTCCTGAGAATAGCACATTAAGCTTCCCTGGTGAGAAGCCTAATAACTCTAGAAGACATCTTCAGTTGTTCTACCACTCAATTGATGGTCCAAATTGTTCTATAGGAATATAGTAAGGTTCTGAACTAAATTTGCAGATGTATTCAAAGTTTTGCTTAATATAAGTACTGACCATTAAAATTCTTCTGGCAGATAGAGGTAAAATATTACATTTCCGTCTGGTAAGAAAAAAAAACAATACTTTTTTTACCAGCTTTTTATTTTTTATTTTTTTGCAAACATCTGTTATATTTGTCACATAAGTCTATTTGTAGTCAATTTTATACTACAGTTATGGAAAAGCTGATTCAAATTAGTAATATTATCTGGCAGTTGGATTAGAGGAATAAGGAGTTGTTAATAGGCTGTTTGCTGTGGTCCAGTAGTCAAGGGTTTGATTCCCTCAAGCTCATTTGCCTAACTGTGTGAGACTGGGCAGGTCACTTAATCAGACAGTGCTCTCAATCTGAGCCTGAAAAATGGTCCATGAAGATCAGTGCTCTGCCCTGGTAAAGAAATACAGATAAAATAAAATATACTGTTTATTTGACATCACGCATTGTGCTGTGCTGATGGAATTCTCATTAACCAGAAATACCTTCTATATTCACTAGAGGATACAAAATATTGGTTTCAGCATTAAAATAAAAATAATTTCTGACTTTAATTCTGCTTCTAGTAAAAAGGATCAGTTTCTTAACTGAAAATCTACAACACCTATATAACTATCTTCTCAATTTTGAAGTAAAATCGCATAATACCTTCCCATTCAAACCTTATCAATTCAAATGTCTCATTTTCTTACAGATATCTCGTTTTCTGTTCTTGTCCGCTTTCAACTAAATATGTCCTGCTGGAATGGTCTTCTTCACCTTCAAATTATATTTTGGGAATGGTAATAATATTTCCATATTTACAAGTTGTATATATTTATTTACCCACAGTGGTGGTGCTGCGATAGCGTTGTCACCTCACAGTAAGACGCTGTCTGGTTCAATTCTCGGCCAGAGCGTCTTCTGCATGGAGACATGCGTGAATGGGCGTACCTTCGTTGAAGGTTGTGCATCAGGGCTGGTAACTCGGCACGTAAAAATCAACTACCAATCATTAGCGGACCGGAGTTCCGCTGTGGCGACCCATAACTGGGAAAAGCTGAAAGACACAACAAGTTGTATATATTTACATACTAGCAAGTCAATACACAGTGTCTAAATGCTGTTGCATATCATGTTGAAATTGCTAATTATGAGAATTTTATCCCTTTCTTTTCCTTCTTCTTCCCCCCTTTTCCTTCCCAGACAACTCTCCTCTGTTTTTATGTGTTACAGATACAGTCAAGCTCTTGAATTAAAAAAAAAAGTAGTTACGTATTATCGCAACCAGATTTTCACGATAATACTGGTTGCTTCCAGATGTGTACATTTTACCAATACTGACTTGAAAATGTCACATTAACTGTTTTCTTTCACACTGAAATTTTTTTGAGGCAGGATTATCAATTAAACATGGAAAAAGTAATGTTTAACCGCATGCTGGCCTGAAAACGAGTATGGGAATTAGCGTACCTTGTTACTTTACGTCTTTACTTACAACAGATAAGTTTGGCTTACATTCAGGAAGATGTGACTACAATTGCTGACAACTTTCTCTCCACACACACAGAAACAGTACAACAGCGAATGAGAAATCCACATCTTTTTTAGCCGTAATCATTGAAATACAATCTCCGTTTGTCCAAGGATAGCACTATCACAATTACAAGTAGCCAAAGCACCACTGTCAACTTCTCACACACCAAACTACCCTACATGTCAGCATAATGCAATATCATCAGTTTGGCAAATATTTTACTGTTATTGCAAGCTTCTATTCTTAAAAAAAAAAAAAGTTTTCCTCCTTTCAAGTCTGTTTGTAAATTTTTTATAAATAGTCTACCAAAAAGCATTTCTCCAGGTCTCCCCATGTTTTTCTTTTCAGCATTCCACCTTGATAAGAGAAAAGCACTCCTTTCGACAGTAACATACACAGCAGCCCAGGAAATTAAACGTGCGTGTGTAAAGCACGCAAAACAGGAAAAAGACTTTCACACGTTGTTTTATCTTCCTGAATGTAAGCTAAACCTATTTGTTGTAAGTAAAGATGTAAAATAACAAGTGGCACTAATTACCACAGTCGTTTTTATGCCAGCATTCATATTACCGCAACCGCGAAAATCTGGTTGCGCTAATACGTAAGTACCAAAAAAAACAAAACAAAAAAACATGCTTCATTTTGCAGTGTTGGCTTTACAGAGCCTGCTTGAATCAACCAGCTTCAGTAAATATGTATTTTTAACAGCATTTTCTGAATGCTGTCTAATTTAGCCCCACAGAAGGCTTTCAAGGAAACTATTTTTACTGAAGTTAATATATCATATACACAGAATTCATTTACAATTATGCATCACTAGTCAAGTAACATTAAAATCCTATTATCCAGATATTGTAACAATGTTACCACTTTTGGAATATCCTATTTTCTATGCTTCATTTCTTTAGAATTGCAGCATGCATGTTAACAAAAATGTTTGCAAATCAGACAACTCCATAATGAAGTGATTTCATCATTTATTTTTTTAGACTTAAAGTCATTCTCAGGAAGGGTTTACAAATTAAAGTGTTTGTAAATAGGAATGGAACAGTTAATCCTATTTTGCTAACTTGTTTCATGATTATAATACAAAACCATCATCATATATATTTTAGCAGGCTACTGTTTGACCTCTACATGAGGGAATTTAGTTTGTGTTCCACTTTGATGTTAGGTTATTAGGTCTGCACGTGTAGAATTCTGCAGATAACTTGATTCTAAAAAAGAACTTGGATCAGCCTTTCCATTGCACCTATTCATAACCAAGGAACCACATTCAGTCTACAGTTACACAGATTGTGACAAAGAATGAAAGGGTATCATAGCGTGACTGTTGCATTTGTGAGGTTGTATATGCTTCAGATCATCCAAAGTAGTTATTTTAAACATTATAGCAAATACTGTTGTTTGTTTTTTAAATGCAATATTAAATCTAGTCTCTTATTTTATACTTTACAGTTGTCCAAGTATTTCATGATTTCATTTTGTGTTTTTCACGAAAATATGTAAATGCTTATCTTTTTTTCATAGGATCATAGGATCATAGGATCATAGGAAGTTACTAGGCTACTGGCTCTGAGGCACTCATAAGCCTAGCCAAGAGTTTAGCCGATGTTCCAACAAGTCAGCACCCTATCTAACTGTCCAGCAGGGACACAGGTGGAATCCCAGGGATGTATTTTCGATTTCGCATCCAGTTATCCAGGTTGCACTTAAAAAGGGGTAAACAGGTACTCTGCTTGACATGGAGTGGGAGTCTGTTCCACAGATGGGGGAGTCTCTGGGTCACAAATCTGTCCCGCCAACAAGTCCTATTGATGTCACAGACCAGTTTGAGACTGCGTGTGCAGGTTACTTGAGTGGAGCTTGACTTGCAGATATGTAGTAGTCCCATCAAGGCGGGGTCCAAGATCACCTTGTATGCCAGACAGAGGTCACCTCTGAGGAGTCTGTATGAAACAGAGTAAAGGGATAGGGCTTTTAGCCTATCTGTGTATGGTAGATTTTTGAGGCCATGGATTCTTCTGGTGAGGAACTTCTGTGGTCTCTCCAGCTGCTGCATGTGCTTTGTGAGGTATATGCCAAATGAGGCATTGTACTCAATAATGGGCCTTATAAGGGAAGAATACGGGGATGTTATGACTTCCTTTTTTCTGGATGAGATTATTTATTTTATTTATTTATTTAAATTTGTTGACCGGGAGTGTCCAACTGGACATGGGTCCATTTTCAGCGGAGGCCCAGGGAGAAAAGCTCCACAGTAAAATAAACAGACAGTAGTTACATTGGATTACATAGCGATTAACAATTTAACATAGAAATTATTTACAACATATTTACAGATGAAGAACATAGTACACCAGTAGACAACTAGAATCTATATCTGTGAAGTACATAACAGGCATTAACAAATGTAACAATGAGAAGTTCCTGCTGTATAATAAGTACTTGGCTTATGAGCATCTGAGCTTGCTATCATCAAGGTAGTTAGTGGAGGTGAAAGAAAGGTAGTAGTTGGATGGGGTGGATGATATTAGAGTGGGAGTTGCAAGGGCATAGCCAGCATGTTTTTAGGTGCGCTTTTAATAAAGTTTTGAAGTTGGTGCATGATGGTACAGAGGTAATTGTGGGTAGGAGTGAGTTCCATAATTTGGCTATGGCGCAAGAGAATAGTGCTTCACCAGCAGAGTTATTGGCTTTAGTGATCTGCAAGTGATTTTTGTTGCTGGATCTTAGTGGTCTGGTGGTGCGATAGGGTTGGAGTAGATTCTGGAGGGATGGGACATTTAGTGGCTGGTTTACTAGTTTGTGGGCGAGTGAGAGTTGATACCACTGAAGGAGGTGAGGGAGTTCAAGCCAGCCCAGTTCAGCAAGTGAGAGACAGTGGTGACTACTGTAGGATGTCCCTGTGGCAAATTTGGTGATTTTGTTGTAGCAGGTCTATAGCTTGTTTAGATCACATTGCCTTAGGTTGGTAAATACTGGAGAGGCATAACGTAGGGTGGAGATAAGGTGGGAATTTGCTATTGAAATCTTTGCTGCTTTGGTGAGAAATTGTTTATTTCTGTATAATGCTCCTAGTTTTTGTGGACTTTTTTATGGTCATGGATATGTGAATGTCAAATTTTAGTTTATTGTCTATTTCCACTCCTAGCAATTTGGTGTGTTCAGTTGGGTATATAGTGGTGTTGTCTTTTGCTGTGATGTTAAAGTGAGAGTTGTTTTGAGTATGTTTGGTGGGTTGGAAGATGAGTAGTTTAGTTTTGTTTGGGTTGAGTATTAATTGGGCATCGGATAACCATGTTTCAACAGAGGAAAAGGCTTCCTGTGTGACTTTTAGCAGTTTGGGCAGGGACTGGGCTGAGCAGATGATGGTCGAGTCATCTGCATATTGGATGAGTGTGCCATGTTTGGTGGCAGAGGCTAGATTTTTGGTGTAAACAGAGAAAAGAAGGGGTCCAAGGATGGATCCTTGGGGAACCCCTATGGAGACAGGTAGTTGGGGAGATATGTCATTTTGCCATACAATGGATTGTTGGCGGTCAGACAGGTAACTCTGAAACCAGTTGGTGACTGATTGTGAGAAGGATAGGTTATTGAGGACAGAGATAAGTTGTTTGTGTGGGACCATGTCAAATGCTTTAGATAGATCTAGGAAAGTAGCAGAGGAGAGATAGCCATTGTTTTTATGCTGAAGGATAGTGTTAGTAAAGGAGAGTAAGGCAGTGGTGGTGCTATAGTTTGGTCGGAAACCATGATGAGTACTGGAAAGGAGGTTGTTAGTAAGGAGGTAGTCTGAGACCTGAGAGTGTATGCATCTCTCAAGTATTTTGGAGAGTGGAGAGAGAATAGCTATGGGCCGGTAATTGGTTAGTTCTGCAGAGGGTCCAGCTTTGTGGAGGGGTATTATATGTGAGACTTTCCACAATGTGGGAACATAACTCTGACAGAGATCAGTTAATCAAGATGGATACTGGGTAGGCCAGAGCATCAGCTGTGATTTGTAGGTATTCACTTGGGAGGTTGTCTGCTGCTAATTTGGTGGGTTTAAGTTTAGTTAAGAGTTTTTTTATGTTGGAGGTAGGTACAGGAGAAAAAGAGAAGGCAGTGGGGAGATTACTAGTTGAAGGTGTGGGTTGGAGGGGAGGGGGGTTGTGTTGTTTAGCTAGTGATAGTATGGTTTGGGTGAAGTGTGTGTTGAATGAGGTAGCAATATTTTCTGAGGAGTGAGGGATGTTAGGAGTAAGGGTACTGACTTTACCTGGGTGGAGGATGGAGTTTATGGAGGACCAGAATTGTTTGGGGCTGTGTTGTGAGGAGTCTAGGGCAGACTGATAGTATTGGAATTTGTCCTGTTTTATTAGCTTTTTGACTCTATTGCGTAGTTCTAGGAATTTCTGTCTAGCTGCGGGGGTTTTGGTTTTGCACCAGTGCTCCCAGGCTTTATCCCTGTTTTTCATTTCTGACTTAGTGGTTTTCTGTAGCCATGGGGAGGGTTGTGCTTTGATTCTGGAAAATCTTATGGGGGCATGGTAATTAAGGATGTTCAGGAAGGTAGTATTAAAAAATTCAACTGCGTCATCTAGACTGAGGTACTTTAGAGCATGCCAGTTACATTCTTTGAGGGATGAGATGAATGTGAGTGGGTTAAAGTTTATTTTTTTACGTATTTGACGATAGATGACAGGTTTAGCTTGGTACAGGTATTTTTTGAGTAGGAATGTTGGGGAGTGATCACTGAGGCTATCTGATAAGCAGCCTGTTATATTTGACTGGGGGTTCTTACTGACTAGTATCCAATCCAGGGTAGTGTGCTTGCTGGAGTTTTTATTTATCCTTGTTGGTGACTGGACTAATTGGGTGAAGCCATGAAGGTGTACGTGATGGGTTGGATTGTTTCCAGAACAGGATTGCCAGTCAATATTGAAATCACCTAAGATGATAGTTTCTTGGGGGAGATGGTGGATACACCAGCTGAGGAGGTTTTCTAGTGGAGGGATGTTTTGGCCAGGTGGGAAGTAGCATCCAATTATGTTGATGGTTTTGTTTTGGTTAATTTTGAGGTTAGTAGTATATTAGTGGTTTCTTCATTGCCTATTTGTGGAGCTGATGATTTTAAGATCTGGATGTTTAGATGCTGTTTAAATATTATAGCTACACCACCTCCTTTTTTGTTTAGCTGGTCTACTCTTAGTATGCCGTAACCTGTAGGGAGTATTTGCTCACTGGTAATGTGAGGTTTTAGCCAGGTTTCTGTCAGGATGACTATATCTGGGAGTACAAGTTTATGGTGGCATGGAGTTCATGGACTTTGTTGGATATACTTCTAATATTTAGGCTTAGTAGAAGGAAGTCACTTGGCTTTCTATTGGCGTTAATATGGGAGAAGTTGTGGTTTCTAGTCTGATTATGAGGATTGGGGTTGGAGATGGTAGGGCCAGGGTTGGGGTGGATGTCTCCACTTAGGGCTAGTTTTGATATGCATGAGATTATTAGTTTTCTCAGTTTTTGAATGTGTTTGTTTATAAGGGAAACTTTATGATTGTGCTCTGTGGGTAATAGGTATGGTGGGAGGGTTACTATGTTAAGTTGTAGGGATGCTTTACGTTTGAGTAATATAGTTGGTAAAATATGTGGGGGGTGCATAGGGATGGTTCTTGAGCTGGTGGGAGGGGAGCTGAGTATGGGTGAGATGAGTGGTGGTGTGAGTAGTAGTACAATGGTAGTGGTTGAGTGGGGGAATGATGGAGCTTTGGTAGGATGTAAGATATGCAAGGAGAGTGCATGCAGTGAACAAAGGAAAGGTATGCTTGTACATGTTAGTTGAGGAGGTGTGATAGTAGAGGGAATATGGAGGAGGTAGTGTTGGGTTAGCGCTGTGGTTGGCTATTGGAAAGATGGGAGGGGTTTGAGTGCAATAAAGGTGGGACCACTGGGGGCGGGAGGGAATAGGGGGTAGGGTGGGGAGCGAAGCGGGTAGAGACCCTGTTAGGTTCTTGTATGAGGGGCTGGAAACAATCACAAAGCAAGACAAGTATGTGTTAAGAAACAATCACAATTGACCAAGGACTGCTCTGAAACTGTAAGTCTTTTCTTAATTTATCAGGTGGAAAAACAGGATAACCTTGTATCAGTAGGCTACTGTGGTCATAGTTTAAATTAACAAACACACAGTATTGATCAGTTATGGATACTATTTGCTAACAGAAGGGAATAAGAGAAAGTGTGTGTGTGTGTGTGTGTGTGTGTGTGTGTGTGTGTGTGTGTGGGGGGGCTGCTTACAGCCAAAGCAGAGTGCTCTCCAGGGGAAAATGAATATTGGCTCAAACAGGTAGACACGTGCTCAAAGTTAACTGTAGCTGTTTACAGACAGTTCAGCCCCGGACTGCGCTTTTCTTATAAGAATGTTAAAGGTGGTACCGCAGTTGAATACTTAACAGTGGTGTTAGGTCTAGAAAAGAAGAGTACAGAGAGGAGTAAGCAGTTTTGAGATGGTAAATATATAAAGATTACAAAAAACAAACTGAGCAAATAGCTACCACATGCAGGACAATGTCCTGAACCACTACTTAGTATATGCAGATACTGAGCCAATTGGAAGAACATTAGAATACAAAAACCCAGACAGTTATGCAGTCACAGATAAAAATATAGCGAGCAGCAATCTGTCATGGTTCTCTAATGTGATTCTATCCACCAGTAACAGCACAAACTTATAAAAATAATTTAGACACTAGTAAGAGCTGTCTACACACAACACAATTACATGAATAACATTAGTGAACAAGGTGCAGCTATGCAAATAGACCATACTATTATACTAAAACACATACATACTATTATACTAGAAACAACTTGGTACATACAAAATGCTAGCATGCCATAGTAACATCAATAATAAAGCATAAAACATATTAGATGTCTAACACAATTCAACATAAACATATACAGTTGTAAAATGTCTAATACAATTCAACATAAATAGGCATTTACAGTTGTAAAACACTTACTGGAGAGACACTGAGCCTTCATGGGGCCTGTAGCAGAGTGGATTGTAGTTTTACAAGATACCCTTACTTATGAGGTGGGCCATGTAGAAAGCTTCCCATACAATAGAAGCAACATGGTGGTCAAAAGTCAGGTTGTTATCAATCTGGGTGCCCAAATCCCTCATGACTGATTGCATGCTTAGGACGTTGTTATTAATGTGATAATATGTAGGGACGTCACTCTCCCCAAAGGGGATGATGATGATGCATTTTTTTGTATTCAGCTTGAGGCCATATTTCTGGAACCAGTCATTTGGTGAGTGACACACTCTTGGAGGATGTCTACATCACTAGGGGAATTGATGACAGCGCCCAGCTTGCAGTCATCTGCAAAGTTCATCAGCCATAGCCCACTGGTTTTGGCCTGCACCTCAGAAAAGTATAAACCAAATAACAGAGGCTCTAAGACCAAACCCTGGGGTATGCCTCTTGATACGGGTCTACTGCTTGAGGTGGCTTCCCCTACTTTGACTAGGTGTGTTCCATCAGTGAGACAGTTAGCTACCAATCTGGTAAAATATGGATTGATGCCTAGTTGAGAGAGTTTATTTATTATGCCCGAATGGGAAATTGTGTCGAAGGCTTTGGCCAGGTCAAGGTAGGCAGTGTGCACTGCCTTCCCCTCATCCATGGCTTTGGTGACTGTCTCAAAAAAGTTGACCAGATTTAGCAGTCATGACCTCCCCTTGACAAAGCCAAACTGTGTGAGATCGAGTGTTTGGAGGTTGCCAATGTCCTTGTTAATAAAGTCCATGATAATCTGTTCCATGGCCTTGCAGATCAGGCTAGTTAGGCTGATGGGTCTATAATTTCCCAGATCGGTGGACACTCCATCTTTGTGTAACGGGATGACAGTGGCTGTCCTCCACTCAGCTGGGACAAAGCTAGTACTCAGGCTTTGGTTGAATAGGGCACCTAATGGTGCTGCAAGTTCCTGCCTGAGTTCATATAGGATGCAGCTGGGATGTTATTGGGTCCCAAGGAGGCTGTATTTTTTGCCTTTGAGACAGCAGTGATGACCTGTTCCCTAGATACAAGGGGGAGGGGGCAGGTACTGGGAATGTCTTGATTTTCTGATGGGGGGACAGAGGGGTTAAATTTTCACTGAATCTGCCAGCCAGCAAGTTTTCTATATCTACAGCATTTGTATATGTGATGTCCTTGACCAACAGTTCTGAACAAATCTGGGTGCTACCTTTGAGATTACAGACGTATGTGAAGAAGGCCTTATGACTGTCTCTAGTAGATGTGGTCAATTTGGACTTGAAGTTTGCTTTGGAGGATATCACTAGTGCTCTTATTTGCTTGTTTTTTTTCTTTTGTTATAGAGTTAGTTTATTGCAGATGTCCACCAGACAGGTTTACTCTTCCTTGCGGAGGATGATTTTATCCTGTTAAGTATTCCTGATTCCATGCATCTAATTTTCTCTCTCTGTTCCTTCTCACACTATAGATGCACATGTGTGTGATGTCTGAGACATACAGTTATGTTTGGTATGGTTCTTATGTTTTTTTTCAAGAATTTTCATTAGCGAGAGAAAGAGAGAGATAGACTCATAGAGAGATGCAGTCAAACAAATTACTGTCTGTGAGGAGAATAAATTAACTGCCATGTGGAGAAATGCATTCATATTAGTGTCATTCTATTTAATGTTGACAATCAAAGTAATTCCATTGCAGTTCCCAAAGTTAGAGGGTTGTTTTCTGTGTCAGTATTCTGTGATTCCCAACAATCACATTTTATTAGGTGACCTCTAGAAATAGTTTCTTTCACATTTCAAATGATTGGTTTTGTGTAAATTTATATTTTATTACTAAACTTGTAACTTATTTGCAGTTTTAGCAATTTAGACTGGATGGGAGTTTTATTTTATTTGGTGCCAGAGCCATGTGCTCAAGCTCAATGCCAAGAAATGTATAGTTATCCCCTTTGGGAAAAAACATGTACCCGTGAATTACCATATAGGTGGCAGGACACTAAACACCAAAAGTATGATAAGAGACTTAGGGACACAGGTGGACAGTGGTCTCACCTTCAATAACCACATCGCTACAACAGTCAGGAAATCATTTTATGTGGCACACCTCATCGCTAAGGGCTTTTCATCCAGAAAAAAGGAGGCCATTGTCCCACTGTACTCATCCCTCATTAGACCCATTATAGAATACAACGCCTTGTTTGGTATGTACCTCTCAAGACATCTGCAACAACTGGAAAGGCCGCAGAAATACCTCACTAAAAGAATCACAGGCCTAAAGCAGATGCCCTACGCTGACTGCCTTACAAAACTCCAGCTATACTGTGTCACATATCATCTACTCAGAGGCAATCTCTGCTTAACATACAAGGCCATGTCAAACCCAGAAGTGTTGGACATGCTACACTTAAAGAAATCCCAATCCCTCAGAGCCACACGCTCCAGGGATCTAAACCTTGTCATCACAATAAACAAAATATGCTGGAGGGATAGGTTCCTGACCCAGAGACTCCCCAGATTCTGGAATAGAGTGCCCATACATGTCAAGCAGAGTGCCTCTTTGGCCCTCTTCAAAAGGAACCTTGACCATTGGATGGGAGAAAGGAAATTCACGTCAGTCGCCCTGCTAGACAGGGGTCCAGGGAAGTAAATAGTGTGGGAAGAAATAGCCAGGGAATTATTATGGCTAGGCTTGTATAGGCCCTAGGGCTGATAGCCTAGTACCAACCTATGAACCTATGAACCTATAAATGAGGTGGGCAATAAACTCTCATTTTACTGTCTGACAATTTAAACAGCTTCAGTTGATATCACAGATAACATATTTGGTTTCCTCAACTCATGCTCACTGGAAACTCAACACTTTGTGGAAAATAAATATCTTTTTTTCACATCTTTTTTTTCAGTCCATTACTGCTTGTGTTAATTTGGTATTAGTGTGACCACGTGAAAGGCTACAGGTTTGATACTGGAAAGTACTGTCCCCCAACACATCCAGTGTTCAGGGAGCAATTTTGGTTCACCTGTTGACATGTTGAACAGCAAGTTTCTGTATCTAATTCATACCTCTCAACTGTCCAGATTTTTAAAGAATGTCCCGATTTTTGCATTATATTTTTAGTCCTTTCCTCATAAAATTTGTGGTTTTCTGGAAAATCACTGAAGAACAAAGTCACTAAATAATGACAGATGTTTGAGTTCTAGGATTCATATTTATCAGAAAATGCATGTTAATGTAAAACTTGTATCCTAGCAACTTTCCAAGTTTGCAAATACAATATTTAAAATCTGCACCTGTTTTTAGGTCTTTGTCCCACCATTATTTTTGGATCTGTCCAGATTTCTTTAATAAGAGGTTGAGAGGTATGATCTGATTTGTCTGGCTTCTTACCAGCAGCTAGGGTTTTTCTGTAAGTAAACTGTTCTTTCTTTAGCTGAGTCAGTATTGTTAAAAGAGATGCAAAGGCACTTTCAATTAACCTTGGTGAGAGCTTGGTTGTATTGCAACAGCTCTTGGATCTGGTTTATCTGGTTTGTACAGATCTGTTTTCCTGATTGGATTGACATCCTGGTTTTTAATTAACTCTCTATATTGCATTGTACTGCAATATTTTCTTGGCCATGTGTCTCACATGCTGACACTGTGAACAACAAGTTTCTGTATCTGATTTGCCTGGCTTCTTAACAGCAGCTTGATTTTTTTCCCCTAACTCTCCCATCCCTTTGTTGTTGTGGTTTTAAAAGCCATGTCAGTGGCTTTCACCCATTATGGTAATCTGACTACCTAAGCCCCTCCCTCTTTGATTGCTATTGCCAGTTGTATAAACAGATTAGTTTTCCTACCCATTGGTTTCCATACTCCAGAATACTGACTGAGCACTCAGCAAACAAGTATTGTTCTTGAGTTAACCTCCCCTACTACAAATCACCATTTTCACAGAACTTCAGTTTGCATAGCATGTTTTCCATAATCTCAGAGGGTCCTAAATAAATCCTATACCATCCTTGGAAAATAAAATATTTATTTTACTGTTTTACACTTTAACTTTATCTGCAGATTTGTTTTTGCTATTTAAATTGTTTTCAAGTACACTAATACTTTACTGTCTGATTGCTGAAAACTGCACTTTGAGAAGCTTTACTGACAGTGGTATTGTGTAATTTGCTATTTTGTATTTTTGTCGGCAATTAACTGTATTCCTGTAAGAGTTTGCATCAACAAAGCACCCTTAATAGCCTTCTAACCTCAATACACCACACCCTTGTAATCAAAGGAATAAACAGTAAGGATATGCAATTTCCTGACTTCAGCTTGGTGGTTATGGCTGTCTTTTTTAAGAAAGATCTTTATTAAATTATCACTTATGACGCAGGCAATCACACATTTATATAAATGAAAACAAACCATACTGACATATTTTTAGTTGCAAAATTATACATTTCTTATAATCTATTTAGTCATTGTCAGTCAAACATTACAAAGCTCATTGAATTCCTGCCTTCCGTTAAACTTCACTCCTCCAAAACATTATTCTGCATGTACTGTTCCCACAATTCCTATTTTTTCTTTGTAATTTGCTCCTACTCTTTATTAAAGATCACACTTCCAATTGTTTTATCTCTGTTACTATATTTACAACTTCTAGTACAGTTGGTTTAGATGCTGATTTCCATTTTCTAGTAATTGCATTTTTGGCAGCTACCAGAATTAAACTCAGCAAGGCCTTGCTATCTCTAGGCAATTTTGATTCTGTATCATGAATAAAAAAAAAATCTTTAGTTACACAAATATGATCACCAAATATTTCTATTAGAGTAGTCTGCAGGGAATTTTTAAAGTCTGAAAACTCATTACACTCCCCCCATAATGTGTTTATAATTATCTCATTCTTCCTCATCACACCTCAAACATTTGTAATTTACTTCAGGAAAAATTATTTGGAGCCAACCTATGGAAACACTTAGCAAAGTTCCTAAATCTTCTAGAATTTGTTGTATATTTAAATGGAAGCCATACATATATCCTCCTCATTTTTCTTTGTGAATTACATATATAATCTCTTTCCCCAATCCTTTCTAACCTCCTGTGATTGATTCCTACAGTTATAATGCAATATTTTATATACCCTACTAATTATCCCTTTTTAACAGCAGCTTCTGTTTTAGATTTTACTAAAATCTCTACCAGTGCTGGTTTTCTGCTTAGGATTTCCCTGTTTCTTTCTCCTTAACTATACTCTGATATCAGTCCTTGATATGAGACAATCTCTAGCCTGCAGTCCAAATGGATTATTGGCCTCTTTCCATTCTATTACCTTTGCCTCTCTAATTATTTGTCCCAATACCTTGGTTCCTTTGCCAGCTTTCTCCGGTAAATTCCAGCCCACTCTTGCCTATTCTCTGTACCCCTAATTGCAGTTATCCCCTTTGGTAGAATCTCCTTTCTTCATCCCCATGTTGGCATAGTTCTTAAAATACATTCTGCTATTTTTAATATAATATTCAGCATGACTATTGTTATTCTCCTTAAGGATCTACATCCAAATTCTCAGTCTCTTCTTGTTTCTTGAGCTCCCCTTTGAATTATAGATTTCTGCTTCTGCTATATATAGGAGTCTTAACTGTGCAGCTCTGAAATATCCATTCAAATCAGGTAATCCCAAATCACCTTGTTCTACTGGAAGGATCAACTTATGCTAGTTGACTCTTGCCCTCTTCTCTTCACAGATAAAATCCTTCAACTGTTTATTAATTGCTACCTACAAGTTATCCTCTATTTGATAAAAGCATGCCTGACCTGCTGTGTATAAAATTAAAGGGACTAAAAACATTTTCCCTGCTTGTATCTTGCTGTCCATATCCATATCCATAAAACAAAGATCCAAATTTCTCAGTTTTTGTATTATCTTTTGTTTAGTCTTTTCCCACATATCCTTAGCTGCCATTACAGAATCCTTATTAATCCATACTCCTAAGTACTTCATTTATCATGTCTCCATAAATATGGGTATTGCTGAACTAATTTGTGTGTGGGTACATAGTGTACAGCCATTGCCTTTGTTTTATCTTAATTAATTTATATCCCAAAAAGACTTGAAACTGTTTCAGAATGTTCCACACATGGAAATGTCCTTTTCCTGGTTTTATTAGGTATAAAATAATATTGTCTGCAAATAAAGCCAACTTTACTTGACTACAATACCAATTATATCCTTTAATTTCTGAGTCCTGTATTTTCTTTGCCAGCAGTTCTAAATGTAATGCAAAAAAAAGGAGGAAAGAGGACATTCCTGCCTGAGTCTTCTGCTCAACCAGAACTTATCAGAGAGGACCCCTTGCTTTAATGTTCGATTCCGACCTCTCAAATATCCTCCTAATCAACCTTATAATAGAACTTAGCAGAGAGAACCTTCCACTTTAATTTTTGATTCCGATCTCTCATATATCCTCCTAATCAACCTCATAATTTTATCAGGGAATGCAAATCCTTATATCGTCCTACTCATAAAATCCCAGCTTACTTTGCCAAATGCTTTCTCTGCATCAAGACAGTGGTATTTTCTTATATTCTGCTTCCCTCTGGCTCATGATTGTTCTGTTAATATTGTCAGATATTTGCCTTCCCCTTCATAAAACCACATTAATCCATCTCTATCAATTATCACCTTTGCCATTACTTTAGCCATTGGTAGACATAAACACTTTATAATCATGGTTTATGATCAAAATGGGCCTATATGAAGCTGGCTCTAATGGATCTTTACCATCTTCGGGTATTACAGCTGTCATAAAAGGAAATATTGCAGCCCATATAACTGGAATTTTGTAAATAATCTGGAATTTTGTAAATAGTTATAGTGTCATTTGTGAATATCAGCAGGATGCAATTGCTTATGTTACCACTATATCAGAACTGCACGTTGTCTGTATATCAAGCTGCTGGTACATAAGTGTGTATGTAAAGTACTGAGCTTAAGGATGTGTACACAGTGTATCCTACTAGGAAAGAGCAGAAATGTATATATGCTATTGTACCTGTGTAAATGTGTATGTTTTAACAGTGGGAACTAGAACATAGAGGGTTAACTTGCAAAACTTCAAGAAAATACTTGAAATTACATTGTTTTATAATTGTGTTATAAAAGTTAGTTTCATTGCAGCAAGGAGACAGGATGTCTAGAACTAGGGAGCCTCTTGTATTGTATTGTGTTTATGGTTTTATGTCTGCTGCAAACATCTGAAGGCTACATATTTTCACAGAGGGGTGCTAGATGCTGCATCAGTGGGGGTTGTTTGTGAGCTTGAGAACTTAAGTCAGGTGACAAAAAGTGATGTCATGCTGCAAGTATCCCAGCAACAATACTTGAGATATTAATTTAAGAACTCTCTAAGAGAGAGAGAGAGAGAGAGACAGAGAGAGATACACGGCATTTTTGTATTTGTCTTTGACCTGACAACATTCACTCACCACCTCTGCACTTGCCTTGCTGTAAGTAAGTTAACTAGGGTACAGCAATTTCTCTTAGATTCAGTTAGGAACCTAGAAAAGATGAGTTTAGCTGTTTTCTGTATTTATTTGGGACTGTCCTGCAATGTTGCTTTAAATACTTCCTGTGATTTTAAACTCTGATATCACTGTGAATACATATTTAATCTTGTCTTGTTCTTTTATTATTTATTATTAAATATATTTAAATATTTCAGTTGTGGCTGATCTGTTTAGAGATATTTAAGCTCTTTTATTTAACATGTCCATTTTCAGTAGAGGCCCGGGAGAAAAAAAGCTATACATACACAGCAGCTTAACTTAACTCTTAAGAGTTCTTGCATATCTATGTGGTGACACTGTACAGACCACTCCTAATAGCATGGCTCATGGTCAAACTACCATTTGGATTAATAGTAACATTACACAGTAAGATTGGACACCCTTTGCTAAGGGCCTTAAAGTAGCTGCTAAGTACTGGCAGGTAGCGGTGGAAACTACCTTATTGTCTGAGCAGAAGGGGAAGTACCTAGTAAACCTGTGAAAGCCTTTCCCAGGTGTGTGTGTGTGTGTGTGTGTGTGTGTGTGTGTGTGTGTGTGTGTGTGTGTGTGTGTGTCAATCAAACTTCAAAGTGTGTGTGTCAGTTACTTGGGCAGGGACATGAAGCACCAGTTGAACAGAAAGAGTGAGGAAGGTCTTGGTTTGGCCACTCAGCTGAGATCTCAACCCTATAGCTGTGCCAGTGGAGAGTCTTATTGGGGATCTGGAGAAAGAGGAAGAAACTAGCCCCAGACTGACTGAGGTCTCTGTGTGCTCTTAACGGAAATTGCACTTTACTGTGTGTATACTTGTCATCCTCCCAGTGTGTACATTCCCCATTGTTGCCAGTGGTGAGGATTGAGATTCCTTGATTACTGGGCCAATGCTTGGGCATCACAAACAGCAACCACCCCTTTCTTCCAGGATGTTGGTGTTTTTCCTCCATTTAATATACTGTTAAACAAAACCTTCCATATTTTTACCACTTTCTGCCCTCCTTCCACTGGAATGCCATCTATTCCTGTGGACTTTTCTGTAGATTGATTATACATCCCCATTTTTATCTCATCTCCTCCTGTCCTAATTGTTAGCAACTGACCCTCATCTGCCTCTAACCTTGGTATATTTAATTTTTCCATAAACATTTCCATTTGTACCTTTTCTTGATTTACAGATATATCTCCTTTATACAGATTTTTATAAATTTCTGAAATATGTCTAATACCTCAATAGTATCTCTGGTTATTTTCCTTGTTATAGGCTCCCTAACCTTGGCAACAACCCTTTCTACTTTTTGTTGGCTGAGATGTTGTGCTAAAAGTTTTTGTGCTTTGGAGTTATCAAAAAACAGTTGCTTAACAGCAGTCTTTCTAAACTAATGCATATTATCAAGGTAGTCCCTTAGTTTCTCTTTAGCACTCTGAAGTTGCACCTCTTCTTGTTCTGAGAGATTACCCCTATTCTGCAATACGTCAACTTTTGTCAGTCCCTCTAAATAATTTTTGTAAATTTTTAACCGTATCTTTTTTCTTTTATTTCCACCCCAATTTTAAGCCCCACTTTAATTTTATCCCACTCCCTAGCTATATTTTCAAAAGAAATTTCTATCTTCTCTAATAACTCATGAATAATTTCTACTACATTTCTTAAATTCTTCTCTTTTTAACAGATAGGTGGGGGAGCACCAGTGTCTCATTTTTATTTTATTACCTTGCATTTTTATTTTAGTTATTATTGGCACATAATCTGATATAATAATTGGATGCAAGTTAAAACTTTCAATTAAATGCACATGTTCCAGTGAAATATAATTTCTGTCTAGTCTAGCCCAGTTTTTGTATCTTGGGGAATAATATGCAAATTCTCTCCAAGCTCATACTACTGAATTCA
The DNA here is from genome assembly GCF_019279795.1 of Protopterus annectens. Taxonomy (NCBI): domain Eukaryota; kingdom Metazoa; phylum Chordata; order Ceratodontiformes; family Protopteridae; genus Protopterus; species Protopterus annectens. The sequence goes on along the minus strand of NC_056734.1, from coordinate 383,118,211 downwards.
TATCTTCCATACCAAATTTTTCATAAATTTCTTTCGTTATATTTTTCCCTTCTAGGTCCCCCAGATACATCCTCACTGTTGCAATTCAAATTCCAGTCCCCGTCTATAAGTAAGCACCAGTATAAGCTAATTATTTCTTCCAGAATTTTCTTAAGGTTCATTACAGCAGTTTTAGTTGGAATATAAATCCATGCTGGCATAATCCTTCTCCTCACTTGACAGTAGCTCCTTAGTACTACAAATATATGATTATTATCTTTTTTCCTCTCCTATCACTGTTGCAGATCCTCTTGCAATTAATCTAAAGTACTCTCCTTTTTTCTTTGTCCCAGATATTCCGCTGATTAACCATTTTGAAATTGTTTCTTTACCAAATTCACACACTCATTTCTTTTTAATGTGTTTCCTGTACCATAGCTATTTGCATTCTGCATTTTTAAAATAGTTCACTTTTCTTTCTTTTTTGTATATATCTGTGAAACCATTCACATTTAAAGATAATATGGAAAGTGTCATTACAAAAAGAAGTTATTATTCCCACCTGTTACATATAAAAGCTTTTTTAAATGTTTAGTTTCAACTTTTGTGTTATAAGCATACACCAATTTTTGGCAGTTTCATCTTTTATACAGTTTTTTTTGACATACCCATTTGAACCTATGTCACATCTTATATTTTTTTTGTTTTACGGTTTTTGTTTTAATGAAAACCCTCAAAAAACACACCTCTCGAACACCCCCAAAACTTATTAACTTAATACTAACACACAAAACTATGTACATCATCAAATAGTGAAGTTTAACCATTCTAATAAGAGAGAGAGATTGCCTCAGATTGACAGTCACACTCATAGGCTTGAATTGACCTATAATGAAGGCTATCGATGCTAAGATGCATGGTACAGCCTGTGCTTCTACTTCCACTAAGTGCTGTCTGTTTTTGCTTTATTTTTGTTTTTCCTAGATAAAGAAAACAACGTGAATGCTTTCAGAAAACATTATCTCCTAGTCACTGAAAGAAAAAAGTATTCTGTTTTTATTACCACCTTATCAGATTGTCTCTATATGAACATGAAAACCAGATACAAAGTTCCGTTCCACTGCATGCATTGTACTGTAAACATTTACATCCTAAAGGGAAACACTATTCAGTATTCATTATATTCAGTGCTCTTTTCTTAATTTGGTTCTCCTTAAAGCTTGTTATTAAATCAAGACAAGGGCATAATCTGGTCATTCTCCTATGCAAAAATAAGAAAAAGTACATTGTTTTTTCTTATAACATGCTCTTTTGTCCAATCATTCTTCTTTTTTTTTACATTGCAGTGCCTACATTTCATAAAACTGAACAAGAAGAAAGAAAGGAGGAGAAAAAATAGGGGCACCTGTTTACTTTAGTATCCCAATTAAACACAAAAATAACTGATAAAGCTTTACTTTATAGCATGCAGTATATATCAAGTATTCTAAAAGTACTGTTAAGAACAAAATTTTGTTTTACTTACAGTTACCTCTTTCCATCCACTTCCCCTCTTCGAAATCTTCTTCCAAACATTAATGACATGTAGCACTGCATATGTTTTGAAGTCCTCTGAAAGTTTAAGAAAGTCAAAAAGGCCAATATTTCCAGGTTTTAATGCTTTGTAATCCCACATTTATAAATCAATCTCCAAGTTGCTGGTTTTCTTTATGTTGATTTCCATCTACCAAATCCAGTCACTGGTTCACTTCACACATATTCCTGGTTCTTCTAGTCTACTCTTGTGTTTTTTTTTCTGTCTCTCAAGCAATTTCCTTTGGAACAATGGAGAAGATTTCACTAGCACAGTCTTTCTCTATGGTCTTTATCATTAGAAGGATAAGAAGCAGAATCCTCTTTTGTTTTATAGCTCACTTTCTGTTGGACAAGCTTTTGTATTTCTTCTTTAGCATAGTCTGCATCAAAGAATGATTTTGACCCTCCAGGAAAAAATCTGAAAATAGCTGGATATAGCAGCATGAATCTCACACCTGCTTCTCGACAATCCCTGATTGCAGGAATAAATTTACTCCACTTCTGCCTGATGTACAGTGAGTAATCATTTTCCACAAACACTCTGTCTTCCAGTTTTATTACTTTGTCCTTCTGCCACAGTTTTGTCAGAATCAGCTCTTTCTGCAGGTAGGATTGTATCTTTAATATTAAAGGTCTGGGCTGCTTTATCATGGCCAGGTTTGAAGCATAAACATGATGTGCCCTTTCAATTAACAATTCCTATTGTGAAATATCAGTCCAGTTGCTTACTTGTGCTTTCATAAAATTAATACAGCCTGTTCCTTCCAATTTCTCTGGTACAGTAGAAAATCTCAGGTTTTCCCTATGTGTCCTACCGTTTTTTTGAAACATTTCTTCTTGAGCAGTCTCATATTCTGACTACTTTTTCTTCATTTCACCCTCTGATTTCTGCAATTTTATCAGTTCATCTGAATATCTTTTTAAAGCTTCTTCCATTTTTTTCTAGACTTTTGTTGTTTGAGTTGATATACTCCTACAGTGCTTAATTTATTTTTACCATTTTTTCCTTTAGATTACTGATAGTCATGTCTTGCACCAAATCTGCAGCTTCAACTGCTTTTTGCAGAACAGCTGCAGGATTCTTCATAGCCAGGGTGTTCTCCTCACCTTTTGTGACTAATTTTCTTTCAGGTTCTCTGAATTTCTTTTTTGCTGGTATCCGGACAGTGCATTTACTAGCCAGTTACTGACATTTACCCAAAAAGACAAATTCACTGGTTTTCTTTTCTGGGTTTCTATTTTCATACTGGAAGAACTGAAATTAAACTGTTACTCTGTGCAGCTGTCTTGGAAGTTGGCGGATATAGACATCTTGAGACAATGTAGCAGTTGTCTCGTACTTACTGAAAACCACTTAATCCTTAAAGAAGTAGACACAGCTTGTGAGATATGTACTTACACAATGATGCTGGAGGCTAAATTCTCACATACAAGCACACATCAGGTTGTCAAAAACATGCAAACTACAACCACCTCACATAGTACACAACACACACATAGATTAACATACGCTGAGACAATTAAAAGCAATCTTTCTAAACAACAAAGATTGCCAAGACTGCCTGTTGTCAAAGCTATGCCTCAGCAAGCCCAAAGGCACTCAGAAAAATCAACACCTATCACCACACATACTGTCATTCCCAGTGGAACCCCAAACACTAAGCCCTTAAGACAAGCAAACACACTTCCCAGGACTCTCATCAAAGGGGGCTCCATTGTAAGATATACTGATGCCCCTCTAACCCAACTGAACAAGGAGAAAACAACCGTTAGTTGCTTATCTGAAGCCAGGATCTGCCAAATCACACATGCACTCAAGTCATTACATTACAGATACCAGTATGATTTCATCAGTCCATGTAGGTGTAAATGACCTGAGATGCACCTCCTTGGACTATATGAAGAGAGACATTATGGAGCTTTTAGATTTATCAGCTTGGGGGGACATGGTTAACAGACCACGTTGCTTTACCAAGGATGGTCTGCACCTTTTCCCTCTAGGCTTTTGAATGCTGGCTAAAACTTTATGCACCCCCAGAGATCCTTTGTTAGGCAATGCCAAAATGACAAACCTACCAACACAGGAAAATCAACTCAACTGAATTTCAAGTTGTTGCTTCTCAATGCAAGGAGCCTAAATAAAAAGCTACACCCCCTCTATGCCCTCCTCACACTTGATAATATAGGCATCTGTGCAGTAACCGAGACATGGGTTAAAGCAGCAGAGAGTATCCTAGCAGTACAAGGTTTCAGTGCCTTCCACACTTTTAGACCAGTAGTTGCACAGACAAGGGGTAAAGGAGGAGGTTTCTCAATATACACTATTAACAAGCATATCTCTAGGGTGGTAAAACATGATGATGTACTGGAGTTTCTTCATGTGCAGATTACCACAGATAAAATCCTCCACCATATCCTAGCCAGCTATAGGTCATGTTCCATGTCCCAAGAAGCTCACAATGCATACTTGGACCTGCTAGAGACACTTACCATCCAACCTAACACCCTGCTCATGAGAGGCTTTAATTATCCCTCTACAGTCTGGGAATCCCACACACCCACAAATCAACAGGAACAGGGAGTCCTGGACTTCGGAAATACAAACACCCTTGACCAAACAGTGAATACTCCCACTGGAGGCTCCAACATATTAGACTTCATACTCGCAAATATGGGAGAATGCTGCACTCCCCCCCCCCCAGTGTCTTGTCCTCCCTGATAAGATCTGAATATAAAGCTGTCTTCTTTGAAATCAAAATCAACTCTGTAATCCCATTAAAACCAGTAGCAGTTAGGAACTATTCCAAGCAAATTACCTTTTATTAAGTGATGGTTTCTCAAAATGCAATGCCCTTCCAAACCCAGAGAACACAGCAGCCTATGGTGAATTGCTCTCAGAAACTCTCTGCAAACATGTCAATGGCTGCATAGAGGCTGCTTTATGAACTAGAAGTAAGCCCAAGACTAACATCAGAAACAAACCATCCTGGTGGTGTCCCAAATTAAATAGGATGCACAACAAAAGGAAAAAAATTCTGGCAAAAATCAGGAAGGTTAATTCCCGTAAAGATAAAATCTCTCTCATCAAACTAAATATACAACTAAGAGGGCTAATTAGGTCATGCAAAGCCAACTTTGAGGTTACAATAGCCTCCTAAGGGAAGGATAACCATAAGGCCTTCTTCAACTATGTCAGAAACCTCAAGGGCAGAACACAGATATGTGCTGAAGTGGTGGTTAATGATGCCACATTCACCAATCCTGGTGATATAGAGAACCTGTTAGCAGACAAATTCAGCTCCAACTTTAAACCCTCTCACCCCCAACCTTTCCTCCAAAAATACCCTCAAACATAACCCCCTCCATCTATATCTAGGGAGCATGTACTGTCTGTGCTCGTTAAAACCTCCACAAATAGACTGGTCACCAGTAGAGTCCCCCAGAGCTCCGTGCTAGGCCCACCTCTTTGCCATCTATGTCTTGGATGTCAAAGCCAATGTCAAAGGTCTCTGTCAAACCAAGTTCGAAGATGATTGTAAACTGGGAGTAGTCATTGAATCCCCCAAAGATAAGAACACCTTACAGGAAAGTCTAACAAAGACAAATGCTTGAACTCAATTCCAAGAAATGCATTATATTACTTTTTGGGAAGTCAACCACCCTGAGTAACTACATTACCAATAAAACACCAGTAAATGTTCAGTAGTCAGGATCTGGGAATTCATCTAGATAGTAACCTAACCTTCAGCCAACATATATCCAATATAGTAAGAAAATCTTTCTGCATTGCTCAATTTATCATCAAGAGCTTGGCATCTAGGTCCAGAGAGGTCATCATACCACTGTACTCGGCCCTCATCAGATGTGCCATAGAATATAATGCCCCCTTTGATATGTACCTGACCAGACTCATGCAATAACTGGAAAAGATTCCTTACAAAAAGAATACAAGGAGTAAACAAAATGTCCTAAGCTAATCATCTCAAATCCCTGTCTCTTTATTCAGTATCACACACACTTCTGGGAGGTGATCTTTGCCTGGCATACAAGGCACTCCTGGACCCTATTTTGATGAACCTGTTGCACATCTGCAAAACAAACAACATCAGAACTACTAGATTAAAATACCTAAATTTTGCTTGTGACATAAATAGGACATACTGGAGAGACAGCTATGTTTCTCAGAGAATTCCCAGTCTCTGGCCCAGTCTCATTATCCATTTGAAGCAGAGTTCCTTCATATCGCTATTTAAGTGCAACTTGGACTAATGGATGGGTAATTGGAAAGTCAGTGCACACTCAAAAGAAAACACCACACAAGTACAGGAAGGTGCAAGGCCAAAACATTCTATAAAAGCAAAAAACAAAGGAACAGCACTCTTTGTCAGCAAAGCAAGGAAATTTATTGTGATGATTTAATAAACAATTGTGAATCCATGTAAACTATACTGGTTTCTGCTAAAAGGCCTTCTTCAGTGCAACAAAAAAGTTTAAAAATGTAATATATAAACAACAATTAAATAAATAAATCACCACCATAACCCCTCCCCCAATTAATTACAAATCCAATCACAGAATGTCATTTAATCCAGAGGAAAATAAGGCACCCAAACGAACTATCCAACTTTGTTCTTTATTGTATGATATACCATGCCAACCCAACTTGTTAAAATGCTGAGAGCATATCCTATCTATAGCAATGAACCTAAATGTGGCAGCAGAATGCTTAAGAGTAAGTTTATATAAAGTGCTAGCAGAACGACAATTCCTAATATCACTAAGATGTTCAAAAATGCGAGTTTTAAATTGTTGGGAAGTCTGTTCCACATAAAAAACAAAACAGGTACACTCTACCAAATGTATCACCCATTCAGAAAGGGTCTATATTAAATCAGTGAACACTTAAAATAGTGAACTCTGATTTATTGACTCTTTAAAACAGAAACCTGAAAATTCCGAAGACACAGAACAGTGATTTTTTTTCTCAAGGGAAAACAAATCACTGGACCATTTTTTGGGACTTTTCTATTTCTTCCACTGTGGTGCGATCTCGGAGTTGGTATATTTAAGTGTGGGGGGGGGGGGCAAAGCCCCCCCCCATTTTATTTTGTGTTTTGAACTTTTTTTTTCTGGAACAGCGATTATTTTCCTGGGAAATACTGCCACAGACTCAATTCAAGAACATGTTGTTCTGACATACTGTGATAAGTTGAAATCATAGAAAAGCAACTTAATGAACATTCCTCGATGAAGTGCTGGTATGTAGTTCATCTCTGTGTGATCCTTGGTCTACATTGGGGATTCTATCACAGACGGTGTGCCTCTAAGCACATGCCTAAGGAAGCTAAGAGACATGAGAAGCCTAAGCCTCATTCTTCTCCTCCTCCCCATCTACTCTTGCTGCCTAGATAGATAAAGCTCTCACAATGGTCCAGATGACCTGGGTTCAATTAGCAGCTTAGGTGACTAATGGAGTGGCAAGGAAGGGAAGATTGTAAACATCCTAGGTGGGAGGGTACTGCTCATTGATACATTTCCTAAGAGTCGTCATAGTCCAAAAAGGAAGGTGTGCTCAGACACAATCAACTAGCATGTGGTTCAGGGAAAGGGAAGTGGGTAGGGCATAAACAACAAAAACAGCCAAAAAAAAAACCTGGATGGAAACACAGATGAGTGAAGCCCCTAGAATGCCCTTAGGATCCACAAGCAGCCCTGGCAATACCGGAGCAAGTCTGGGGGGGGGTAGGATGTTGGTTGGAGACCCAGCACAGATGTGCGGTACTGGGGGCCAGGTTAGTACAAGTGAGGTCTGAGTGGACCACAACAATCATTCTCCCCCCACACACACACACACACACCAGCTCCAACAGGTGCCTAAGCCACTAACTGAAGTTGGGTTGCCTGGGTTGTACCAGGGTTTATCACTCTATGGAGTTGGCAGTCTGGCAGCTTTCGTTTTGAATTTGTTACATACCTCCATATTCTCAGTCAGCTCTTTCAAATGTAGCTTAGTTAGTTCATTTGCTCTGCCTGTATCTATTACTTTTTATTGTGATGTCCTTTTCCTTCAGCAGTTAGCTTCTGACATGATTGTTCTATATGAAAAAGACAATTCTGCCTCTTATTGGTGAATCACACAGATTTCAAAATTCACAGACTTTAGTTTTATGTCTTAGTTCAGTCATGTAAGCTGCAATTCTTTCATATAGCCCATAACTCCTTGAAAACTATCTGTCTTACCTAAGACACATTTTTTCTTAGGGTCACAATACTCTTTAAATTTTTGCTTCACCACACATAAATTGTTATTATCCCAAGACAGCCCAAATATAGCATACATTCTAATAACTTCCTCTTTAGCTATAAGTGAGAGTGTGGCTTTGAATCTTTGACATTAAGTCCTTCAGTTTTCTGCTAGGGTATCCTGAGGTTTCAGGATACCAGGAGACAATAGCAATACTGGTGCCATTATATTTTAAGTTTTTTTCTCATGATCACATTTATTTACCATTTATTAATATTAATGTTTATTTACTGTTGCCACTTCTTTATTTCTGATACCATGTTGCATCTACTGAATTTAAATTCACTCATAACTATGAAAATAATACAGAGCCTAAAACAAAGTTCTTCTGAAGTGCAATCTACTTCAGCCTTGAACAGGTAACAGAACATACACTTTCTACAAGCAGACTTTTTTAAAGGGACATAGTGTGAGTTAACGTACACTATATGTAGGTTCCTTTCCTTATTTCGTACCTAGACTACTATCAAGTGATAAACTTACTACATTTACTCAGCATTCTCTTACCTAACTGTAACTCTGAGCAAGTCACTTAATCAGAGAGTCGTGAAAAACGTTCATGGATATCAGTGCTCTACCCAGGAAAACAAATATAAAAGTCTTTATGTAATCAGTGCACTGCAATGGCTTTACAGAAGCTGTAGAACCTATTCTGTAGATAATTAGAAATTGGCCTCTCTTCAAAGCATGTGATTAGCAACAGGACTAGTTAAAATAGTGTTATTAATATAATAAACACAGTCTTCTGTCAGAAGCCCACAGCAATGCATAATCCAAAAGCTATAATAAATGCTGAGATATTAAGAAGTTTAAATTTCATCACAGCTGACAATTAATTAAACAGGCCACAGTATTTACAAGGAGATAAAATTAAAAAAATAGTCACTGAAATAAATTAGAGTGGATTTAAATAAAAGGATGAAGGGTTACTGGTGAATTCTAGTTTGTGTTGACTAGTGTGCCAATCCTACAACTTAAAGATTATGTTATTAAAAATATATATGCACTTTTTTTTAATAGCCCTGGAAACTACAGACCCATAAGTCTCACTAGTCTTATATGTAAAGCAATGGAAAGAATTATCATAGAAATGATCAGTAGTGATATAGTGAACCTTCAGACACTGGACACAACCCAGTTTGGTTTGTCAAGGGCAGATCATGCCTACTCAACCTGGTGGACTTCTGTAAGAAGGTCACCAAAGGAATGGATGAGGGCAAAATGGTTCACAGTGCCTACCTGGACAAGACATTTGATACAATACCCCATTCCGGCATTGCTGACAAACTCAAGAGGTTAGGCACAGATCTGTATGCCACTCAATGGATAGCCAACTGGCTCACAGACAGGACCCAGAAAGTTAGAAATGTGGAGTCTACCTCTTCAAAGAGCCCAGTCACAAGTGGATTCCCTCAGGGATCAGTCCTTGGACCACTCCTTTTTGTCATTTACTTCTCTGAAGTCAAGGCCAATGTCAGTGGTCTCTGGCTGACTAAATTTGCAGATGATTGTAAATTAGGAGCTGTCATTGAATCCCACATTGACACAAATGTTCTCTAGGAGCTGTCATTGAATCCCACATTGACACAAATGTTCTCCAGGAGGGGCTGACACAGACAAACAACTGGTATCAGAGTCATAGACTAAAACTAAATGCCAAGAAATGCATAATAGTATCCTTCAGATATTCATCCAACCCTGGTAACTATCATATTGACAACACACCCCTTAGATCTGACCCAGTAGTCAGGGACTTAGGGACACATATAGATAGTAATCTAGCCTTTGACCATCACGTGTCTACAGAAGTAAGAAAATCATTCTATGTTGTGCAACTTATAAGCAAAGGTATGGCATCTAGATCTAAGGAAGTCATAGTTCCACTGTATTCGGCATCCATCAGACCTATCATTCAGTACAATGCCCCCTTTGGTATGTACATAACCAGGCATATCCAACAATTGGAACACCCAAATAGGCTCCTCACTAAAAGAATACAGGGCATAACTAAAATGTCCTATGCAAACCTCCTCTAGACTCTATCCCTGTATTCTGTCTCCTACAGGCATTTGAGGGGAAATCTATGCCTAACATACAGGACATTGTCAGACCCCACTCTGATGGACCTCCTGCATATCCGCAAAACAAACAGCACCAGAATTACCCATTCTAAAGACTTAAACCTTGCCCATGATATAAATAGGAGCAGCTGGAGAGACAGGTATGTATCCCAGAGATTACCCTGTCTCTGGAACAGGGTCTCCATCCATGTGAAGCAGAGCTACTTCCTAACCCAATTCAAGTGCAACCTGGACAATTGGATGGAGAACAGGAAAATTCATCCCTGGTTTGGCACCTATGTCCCTAATGGGGACAGACAACCTGTAAATGGTCCATCTCCCAGGCCCTAACTTGTAGGGAGCACATGTCTGAGCACTCATTCTGCAGTAGAATCATTAGCGTAGAACAGGGGGTGTTGTATTGGTTGTGTCACACACATAAAGGCATGGAAAGTTAATTTCAAGGCCATTACATATTTTATCCTGGATGCTAGAAGTATGCAGAGGGATGGCATGGCATACACACATGAACAAAAGATCCAGCTGTTTCCAACATCTTGCGCCTTCTCAGGACAAATGATTCCTTTTATCACCAGTTAAAGGAATAAAACTTTCCTCAACAGATAAATAAGACATATTGGCATGATAGAGGCATATCCCAACATATTCCAAACCTCTGCAACAAACTTCCACTACATATTAAGCAGAGGGCCACCCTTGTCAACTTCAAGACAAATCTAGATAATTGGATGGGCAGTTTCAAATTCTCTCCTGGTCTATCTTCTATTGCTCTCCATGGGGCTGGAGGGAACTTTTGAATATAGGTTATTGGCAAGGTTTATAATGGTCTTCAAACTGATTGCCTAGTGCTTACCTGTGAACTTAATCAGCTGCCTCATTTATGAAAATATTAGCATAATTATGAAAATATGAATAACAAGTGACAGACTATGATAAATATCTCCACTACAGGACATCCTGGATTAACAAACAGTGTCATATTGTTACATATATGCTGCCCTTTGTTATTTTATTGCTAGTTATGAAGTCATTTAATTAAGGAAGTCAGACCCAAAAAATGTCAGGATGCTGTAAGGAGTTTAGAATGTGGAATGGAAGTGTAATAAAAGAGAGCTATACATATGAATGATTTAACTGGTGGATACACTTTTATTACAGTATGCATCACAATTGCCTGTTTCCGTAGAAGAAAAACAACATATATCTGCTAGTGAAACTAACATCAATATGTAATTTTTTTTTAATTAGCTATCTGTATGTGAATTGTGAACTTTACATATAACAATAGATAGTTGTATTTTAAATATGTTAGACAGGAGTATCGGGTTGCACAGTTTGGAACAAATTCTGTCTCCCCGTCTGCAGAGGTTCCTTTCTTTCTTTCTTTCTCCCTGTCTACAGAGGCTCCTTTCTTGGCTTAACTTCTTGCCAGCTCTGATGCACATATCTGTTTGCAGAACAGGCTGTAGTGATTGTTACAAAATACTGTGTTAAAAGCTTGCTTTAATATTTGTAATAACAATTGTTCCTTGTATAATATGTATTTATGCAATCTTTTTGAGATTTAAGGTATAAGCTAAGGATTTAATAATAAAATTATCATTACTATGTGCAATGTTGTCTGTACGCAGATAAACCTGCAGACTGCATGACCTAAAAGCTATGACAACACATACATGAATGTTATAAATGCATTTGTCAGAAGGAAAAGCTGGTGCTATAATCTGCACTGCATGCATACCTCTCAGCTGTCCAGAATTTTGCACAATGTCCAGATTTTTATCTCATATTTTTGGTCTATTCCTTGTACAATTTGTGGGTTTCTGGCAAATTATTGAGAATTGGAGTCACTAAATAATAAATGAAATTTAAGTTTTAGACATACCTTTCAGAAAAATGCATGTTAATGTAGTACCTGTAATTTTAGCAACATTCAAAGAACAATACATAAAATCTGTGCCTGATTTTGTTGCTTGTTTGTTTTTGTACACCTATTATTTTTAACTTTTTCCAGAATTATTACACTGTGAGGTGGAAAGGTAAGCCTGCATCCAGCAATGATAAAATATGCCCTAGAATTTGTTGCCAGAAATAGTTTTGCTTTGATTAAAAAGAAACAACAGCAAGTTCAGTTATTCCTCTAGACACTGTGTCAGGGATCAAATCTAAATGTGCACAACTTTTGCAAATGTTTTTATTATCATCATTATTATTATTATTATTATTATTATTATTATTACTATTATTATTATTATCATTATTATTATTATTATTATTATTGTTATTATTATTATTATTATTATTGTTATTATTATTATTATTATTATTATTATTATTATTATTATTATTATTATTATTATTACTAAACGTTCTGATATTTTGATAAAGATTCTAAGTTTCTCTCTTAACATATGCCGAGTGCTGCCTATTATTATTTTTCCACTACATGATACATGTAACGCCACTTTCACGATATACAAATTGTGATCTAGATATGTACTACGCATGTATGCTGATCATGTCATCAGATATATACAGTAGTCATGAGAAAATAAAGCCTTAATTAAAAAGAAAAAATACATTTTACTAATATTGTTAGTCATGATTATTAATATTATATGTGTTACTGTTCTTACTATTTTTTGAATACCATTGTGTATACTATTGTGTGTTGCTTGCATAGTGTCATTGTGTTTGTATTGGTTGCATTTATTAATTTCGCCATGAATTCACCTTGCTACTGTTCTGGCTTATAATGTTTCAGCGTGTAACAAAAACAATGAAAATCATTGTGCTTGAAGTCATGCAGTTTAAAATATTGGTTTTCCTAGTAGGGGACATGGTTGTCTTGAGCTTTTCATAATAGTGATTGTTTTCAACACAAAAGCACAAAATAATAGTGATTGTTTTCAACACAAAATGAATGCAAACCAGATGATGTCATTGAATGGAATGGGCTCAAATCTGTACACACACATACAAACTGAAAGCTATTATGCCCTAGGGCACTGAAATGTTCAGGAGGTCCTAAAGGGTAATAAACTCACAGAACATTGGAAAAGATCATAACGTTTACAAATACACCTCTCTCTTTCACAGCACATTATGCCAAAGAGCAATAAACTTTGGAAGAGAGAAACAAGCTGTGTTCCAAAGGCCTGGTACTGACAGAGTTACGTGTTGGCAACAAAAGTTAGAATCAATACAAAAGTAGATAGCAAAGGTACAGCAAAGTTTCCCATACTTTGTACAAGAGTCGTATAGTAGTGAGACTTGTGCAGTCAGACAGACTTTTCATCAGTTATTCAGTCAGTAAGTTCATTCATTCTTCCTCAGCATCTCCGCAGAACTTACTAGTGCATTGTTACAGCTGAACTCTGAAAAAAAAACTGTCTTGGATATATGATAAAAGATTTGTATACAGCCTATATTCCTGTAAAGAAATGAGAACCATTCTATTTCATCTTGCTGATTTCTCAGCCCAGGTCATCTACAAGGGCAGCTCTACTTGTCGTGAGGAAGAAGGAAATTTGCCTTGAAAGGTATCAAACGCGGTCTACCTGCAACTGAATTAGACTTTTGCCTAAAGAAGACTCACTTTTGATGTGCAAGTAATTATTTCAGTTTTCTGGATTCCCAAGAGAGTTGACACAAAAATCAGAACTTTTTTTCTATTTCTCAGCAAGGACCAGAGATTCTTGGAAGGAGTCTACCAACAGAGAATAATTTTGGATTAAAAGGGTAGTTCTTTAGACTTAAATGTGGTATTTGACCTTCTTGACTTTAAACTATAGTAAAGTAATGTAACTGACTTTTGCTGTTTTATTAAATGTTGTACAGCACATTTGATTAACATCTTAAGTTATTAATTTAATTTCTTTTCAACATTGTAATAAATTCTATTTTATGCAAATACACTTGGTGCATGCTAGCAGTTTTAATTCTTAGCTTAATTTGAACCTAAGTCAGGTTTGAAACTGGGAAATGAGTGGTAACTTGTTCTCACCTGTAGGCAAATGCATATATAACAAAATAAACATTACATTATAACATATTTGTTCAGTTATATGACAATGCATGCCTTACTGTGTCAGGTAAAACAGTTAAACAAAAATGATGCAGATATGTGTGGCACAGTTATGCCGCAGGTACATTCATGCAGATGATTGAACATGTTGCTGTTCATATTCTATGCAGAAGCACATGAGCGCGCACCCACACACACACACACACACACACACACACACACACACACACACACACACACACACACACACACACACAAATTACTGGCGGCTACCTGTACTGAACCAGTTTGCTCTGGCTTTGAGTGGAGTGTGTTTACTTTGCTTGCTTTTCGTAGATTGTGAAATAACCTTCCTTTCAGATCACTGGAACTAACAGCATACCAGAGTAGTCAGAAAAACAAAATGTGAATGAGCTCAAACCACATAGCAAAACAGCCTAACTTTGAATCCTACTCCATCGGCATGCTGGTGTAACTCAGTCTTAGTTACCATAACGTTTACAGCAAGATTTCCTCTATAAACAAAGACACATATAGACATCTTTACCTGGATATTAGAGATTTAAACATTAAATACTTTGTTATTTTGTGGTTAATGCTGATGAAATGCACACCTTATGTTGATAAAGAAAAACACAATTTGTTAAAATCAGCAAATGTTACTGTTCATTATTTAACTAGATGTTTAAGACATTTACTGAGAAACTGAATATGAAGTGAATTTGTGTATCTAAAGGTGTTGTGCACCTGTAATTCTGCTATTATTTAGGCACACTATGTACAGTGGTTGTACCTGCTAATTACAAAACATGTATAAACAAGTGTAAATGTTACCGCTAGTTTGTATTTGCATTAATTCACTGTCTTTTTTTGAGGTTGTCTATAAGATTATGCCTGAAAAGGGTCACCAAACTCAGTTCAGCTTCCTACCAAAATGCTAGTACTCGAAATGCAAAGTGCAAACATGCTGAAAAAAATAAAATATACGAGTACAGCAAATCTCAAAAGTCACTCTTCTGCTTTAAACTTCTTCTTTGCAGGAGGGCAAGCCCCCCCCATTCATATGTCTGAACGTATATATATCAGCTCTGAGACTGACATACCTCGGAGAAAGAGAGTATTCCAGGAAATGTCCATCTCAGACAATATATGTAAGTCATTTTTTTCAGTCATTCAGTCTCCATGTTATGGGACTTGATCTAGAGGTTCTTGACATTTCAAACGGTTACTAATCAGGCTCTGTTATCCAAGTAACAAACAAACTGCCAAATAAGTAATGTGATGTCACTTTGTTCTATGTATCTAAATATTCCCTTCTGCTACACAAACTTCTCTTCTGGGACAACACAGACATTTTCATCTGATTATCCAGTTTAAAAGATGCAACAGAATGCAAGCAGAAGGTGCACAACTTTAAGCCACAAGGCATTTAATAACCACATGACGATTACAAATTCAGGGCAATTTTTTATTTATTTTTTTTTTCAAAGATTTTTCAAATTCTGCTTTAGAAAGCTATTTGAAATGCCATTACAAGCATTACGTTGAATGCAGTCAGTGAAGATTGTAATTGTACAACCCAAACACCCAGCTATACTTTCTTCAGGAGAGTTTTGCCTGCCTACACCACCATATAGAAATTGCACCCCCAGTTTTTTATACCTATAATTAACAGTATGATTGAGCTGGGAGGGAGTTTGCTGCCTTATGTAGAAAGTACACTACATACTACAAAAGAATGTCTTCATTAGTCAAGGCTTACGTATTTCACCTTGCACAGTCCATCTGCCTCCTTGGACTCTGTTTCTTTACCATTATTTATCTGTTGCTTTTTCCTCTAAACACCTTGTGTTACCTCACAATTTCCAGGGCTAAATGTTCTTCCCTCTCTTTTCTTGCTACAGTTCAGATTCCACTTTTCCATTTGTAAAATGTACTTCTCAACATTAAGTTTTTACATAGTATCTCACTTTTTTGTGATTAATTTGCGTTACCTTTGTGTTCCACTGATGGTTGTAATTGCTATATTTTTATGGTAAACCAGGCTGAGCCTGCAGATGGTCAGCTGTGCCTCAGTGACAAAAATGTACAAAATATGTAAATAAAATTAGGAAAGTGTTCAAGTAATGCATTTTTCTCCATTTCTGGAAATTGTTCCAGGTTGTGGACATTAATGTAGCAGTATTAAAATTGATGGCCACTAATTGCCTGGTCAGTCATTCCCTTATGTTTGATTTCATATTTATTTATTTATTTGACATTTGTTAACCAAGTTAGTCCAACTGAGCCGAATGGCCCTTTTTCAGTGCAGACCCGAGGAGAAAAGTGTGCAGAATACCTACACATGTACATAATGTCTATGTGTTTACAACTCTGTCTGCATGTCTTCTTATGACAGTACTGCAATGTGTACACATGTGCATGTATATATGAAGGCTTTAGAAGGAAAAGATCCAGAATATTTGGAGCAGATGTACGAGATCATCAGTGCTGGTATTAGCAACAGACACATGATCATTCCCTCTCTGCTAAGAAAGATTCTAGTTACATTTTGGTGTCTTCTGTAATAGAGAGCAGTTGGCATAATGGTTAAGGACTTTGACTCCAATGCACAAGCTACAAGGTTTGATTCTGACCACCGGTCAATGCCTGTTTGGAGTTTACATGTCCCCCCTGTGTTTCTGTGTGGTTCCTCCCACCTCTGAAACATATGCTGAGTGTTTCCTTCTTAAACTCACCAATGAATGGAGCTATGAGCAGCAGCACAGACTCTACATGGTGTCCTATAGGGGGGAAGAGATGTGCAGACTGACCTCTTTGGGAATCTACTGTGGTGCACAGTATCTTCAAGATAGGAGACACTGAACACAGTGTGGCAGGGCTAGGCACTCAACAGTGTAAAATATGCCTCCAGGTGATTAGGTCATGTTGACTAATGTCAACAAATGGGTATGGCTAGTTACTGGTGATAAGTGGATTGAGGAGATGGATGTAAAGCCAATCAACCTGCCAAACATGAACTGATATTATTACACTTAATGATGATACAGAGGAGGCTGGACAGCCTGTGTATCCAAGATCCAAGATGGATGGGCAGTGCAGCAAAGCCACTTGGATTGGGATCCAGAGTCTACTACTCAGGAGGAGGACAGGGAAGAAATGGTGTGGCAGTTCTGGTGACAGTGTGGCTTGAAAAGGCAGTGGGGGATATCATCAGAATTAGTGACAGATTCATGGCAATCAGACAAGGCAGTATTCATAATCTCAGCCTATGCCCCACAACAGAGATGTGATAGTGAGGAAAAGAGTGCATTCAGATGGCATTTGCATGACCTACTAGATAAAGCAGGACAACAGGAATTGGTGTTGATAATGGGTGAATTGAATGCACATATTGACACAGACAGAATGGGATATGAGGACTGCCTGGGTCCACATGAGTGGGGTAACAGGAATAAAGAAGGAGAGGTCATTCTAGAGTTCTGTCTGGCAAATGGCTTGATAGTAGCCAATAGCCAACACATGGCTCAGAAATCGAGACAGTCACAAGATCACATACAAGAGTGGCCAACATGAAGCTCAGATAGATTTCGTCCTAATAAGGAAAGGGCACTAGGGTAGAATCAGTGACTACAAAGTCATCCCCAGTGAAATAGTTAGCCCACAGCATAAAGCACTGGTTGCTGCAAGCAGTGGTCAATGAAGTCTCTAAGTTCAAGAGACCAGGCTGAAGACCTGGAAGTTGACAGGACAGAAAGCACAACAGCTCAAGGAATTACAAATGAAAACACAGGCCCGGAACCTGAAATGAACACAAAGCCAAAATAAAATGCAAACAAGCCCAAACCACCTAAGCAGCCACACGAGGTGAGAGAAAACTGCTAAAAAATAAATTTATTGAGTGCTTTTGTCATTTATAAAAAATGACTCCTGGTTCCCTAGTTTATATGATTTTCTCTCTATCACCAGTGTTTTGAAATTGTGTTCTTATTTAACTTTATTCAATTTTCCCTACATTTGGATTTCTTTAATCCATACATTTTTTAGGGCAGGATTGTTTATTTATTTATTTAAATTTGTTGACCGGGAGTGTCCGACTGGACGTAGGTCCATTTTCAGCGGAGGCCCGGGGAGAAAAGCTCCACAGTAAAATAAACAGACAGTAGTTACATTGGATTACATAGCGATTAACAATTTAACATAGCAATTACTTACAACATATTTACAGATGAAGAACATAGTACATCAGTAGACAACTAGAATCTTTATCTGTGAAGTACGTAACAGATATTAACAAATGTTACAATGATAAGTTCCTGCTGTATAATAAGTACTAGGCTTATGAGCATCTGAGCTTGCTATAATCAAGGTAGTTAGTGGAGTGGAAAGAAAGGTAGTGGTTGGATGGGGTGGATGATATTAAAGTGGGAGTTGCAAGGGCATAGCCAGCATGTTTTTAGGTGAGCTTTTAGTAAAGTTTTGAAGTGGGTGCATGATGGTACAGAGGTAATTGTGGGTGGGAGTGAGTTCCATAATTTGGCTATGGCATAAGAGAATAGTGCTTCACCAGCAGAGTTATTGGCTTTAGTGATCTGCAAGTGATTTTTGTTGCTGGATCTTAGTGATCTGGTGGTGTGATAGGGTTGGAGTAGATTCTGCAGGGATGGGACATTTAGTGGATGGTTTACTAGTTTGTGGGCGAGTGAGAGTTGATACCACTGAAGGAGGTGAGGGAGTTCAAGCCAGCCCAGTTCAGCAAGTGAGAGACAGTGGTGACTACGGTAGGATGCCCCTGTGGCAAATTTGGCGATTTTGTTGTAGCAGGCCTCTAGCTTGTTTAGATCACATTGCCTTAGGTTGGTATATATTGAAGAGGCATAAAGCAGGGTGGAGATAAGATGGGAATTTGCTATTGAAATCTTTGCTGCTTTGGTGAGAAATTGCTTATTTCTGTATAATGCTCCTAGTTTTTTGTGGACTTTTTTTATGGTCATGGATATGTGAATGTCAAATTTTAGTTTATTGTCTATTTCCACTCCTAGCAATTTGGTGTGTTCAGTTGGGTATATAGTGGTGTTGTCTTTTGCTGTGATGTTAAAGAGAGAGTTGTTTTGAGTATGTTTGGTGGGTTGGAAGATGAGTAGTTTAGTTTTGTTTGGGTTGAGTATTAATTGGGCATCGGATAACCATGTTTCAACAGAGGAAAAGGCTTTCTGTGTGACTTTTTGCAGTTTTGGTAGGGACTGGGCTGAGCAGATGATGGTCGAGTCATCTGCGTATTGTATGAGTGTGCCATGTTTGGTGGCAGAGGCTAGATTATTGGTGTAAACAGGGAAGAGTAGGGGTCCAAGGATGGCTCCTTGGGGAACCCCTATGGAGACAGGTAGTTGGGGGGATATGTCATTCTGCCATACAACGGATTGTTGGCAGTCAGACAGGCAACTCTGAAACCAGTTGTTGACTGATTGTGAGAAGGATAGGTTATTGAGGACAGAGATAAGTTGTTTGTGTGGAACCATGTCAAATGCTTTAGATAGGTCTAGGAAAGTAGCAGAGGAGAGATAGCAATTGTTTTTATGCTGAAGGATAGTGTTAGTAAAGGAGAGTAAGGCAGTGGTGGTGCTATGGTTTTGTCGGAAACCATGCTGAGTACTGGAAAGGAGGTTGTTAGTAAGGAGGTCGTCTGAGACCTGAGAGTGTATGCATCTCTCTAGTATTTTGGAGAGTGGAGAGAGAATAGCTATGGGGCAGTAATTGGTTAGTTCTGTGGAGGGTCCGCCTTTGTGAAGGGGAATTATATGTGATACTTTCCATAGTGTGGGAACGTAACTTTCTGACAGAGATCGGTTAATCAAGATGGATACTGGGTAGGCCAGAGCATCAGCTGTGATTTGTAGGTATTCACTTGGGAGGTTGTCTGCTGCTAATTTGGTGGGTTTAAGTTTAGTTAGGAGTTTTTTTATGTTGGAGGAAGGTACAGGAGAAAAACAGAAGGCAGTGGGGAGATTACTAGTTGAAGGTGTGGGTTGGAGGGGAGGGTTGTGTTGTTTAGCTAGTGATAGTATGGTTTGGGTGAAGTGTGTGTTGAATGAGGTAGCAATATTTTCTGAGGAGTGAGGGATGTTAGGAGGAGGGGTACTGACTTCACCTGGGTGGAGGATGGAGTTTATGGAGGACCAGAATTGTTTGGGGCTGTGTTGTGAGGAGTCTAGGGCAGACTGGTAGTATTGGAATTTGTCCTGTTTTATTAGCTTTTTGACTCTATTGTGTAGTTCCAGGAATTTCTGTCTAGCTGAGGGGGTTTTGGCTTTGCGCCAGTGCTCCCAGGCTTTATCCCTGTTTTTCATTTCTGACCTAGTGGTTTTCTGTAGCCATGGGGAGGGTTGTGCTTTGGTTCTGGAAAATCTTATGGGGGCATGGTAATTAAGGATGTTCAGGAAGGTAGTATTAAAAAATTCAACTGTGTCATCTAGACTGAGGTACTTTAGAGGATGCCAGTTACATTCTTTGATAGATGAGATGAATGTGAGTGGGTTAAAGTTTAGTTTTTTACGTATTTGACGGTAGATGACAGGTTTAGCTTGGTATAGGTATTTTTTGAGTAGGAATGTTGGGGAATGATCACTGAGGCTATCTGATAAGCAGCCTGTTATGTATGACTGGGGGCTCTTACTGACTAGTATCCAATCCAGGGTAGTGTGCTTGCTGGAGTTTTTATTTATCCTGGCTGGTGACTGGACTAGTTGGGTGAAGCTATGAAGGTGTACATGATGGGTTGGATTGTTGCCAGAACAGGATTGCCAGTCAGTATTGAAATCACTGTATCTTTTTCTCCCTTCTCTGTAAAAAAAGAAAAAAACAAAAAAAAAGTCCTTGTTTTCCCGCTTTTCTGAACTAGAATAGTCCAGTCTTCAGATTTTGCTGATCTCTGGGCTTTGTCTTAGTTCCTGTGCTATCCATATCCTTATTTGGATAAGAGGAAGCTTCTTTGTTCACCAGTGGGAGCGGGGAGCACTGAGTAACCTATTTGTCCCTAGAGGATTGGTTCCAGCCCAGCAACTTGTAGTTTATTGGCCATTTTGGGTCAATTCCTGGCTCTTTTCAACCCCTGCTATAAAGCCCACTTTTGTGCGCTTTTTCACTTGTAAAAGACTCAGCACAGCTCCTCGTGGTGTCCTGCAGAGTTCTACAAGCAGCAGAGAGTGAAAGAGTGACTTTCCTGGATTTATAAGTATTTTTTCTGGCTTTCGCTTAAATTACTGCATCTCGACTGCATTTCACTTAAAAACAGCTCTGCATATTGTTTTTACTGTACTTGTGTTGAATTTATACTGTTAGCACTTTAAAAGTTATTTTTTGTTTAATTTAATTGTTAGGCTAACACACTCAAGTGCGCTAGCCGTTTTATAGCATTTACTGTTTGTTGCTGTATCTTTTTCTCCCTTCTCTGTAAAAAGAAAAAAACAAAAAAATCCTTGTTTTCCGCTTTTCTGAACTAGAATAGTCCAGTCTTCAGATTTTGCTGATCTCTGGGCTTTGTCTTAGTTCCTGTGCTATCCATATCCTTATTTGGATAAGAGGAAGCTTCTTTGTTCACCAGTGGGAGTGGGGAGCACTGAGCAACCTATTTGTCCCTAGAAGATTGGTTCCAGCCCAGCAACTTGTAGTTTATTGGCCATTTTGGGTCAATTCCTAGCTCTTTTCAACCCCCTGCTATAAAGCCCACTTTTTTTCACTTGTAAAAGACTCAGCACAGCTCCTCGTGGTGTCCTGCAGAGTTCTACAAGCAGCAGAGAGTGAAAGAGTGACTTTCCTGGATTTATAAATATTTTTTCTGGCTTAAATTACTGCATCTCGACTGCATTTCGCTTAAAAACAGCTCTGCATATTGTTTTTACTGTACTTGCGTTGAATTTATGCTGTTAGCACTTTAAAAAGTTATTTTTTGTTTAATTCAATTGTTAGGCTAACACACTCAAGTTTATAACATTTACTGTTTGTTACTGTATCTTTTTCTCCTTTCTCTGTAAAAAAAGAAAAAAAAAACTCCTTGTTTTCCCGCTTTTCTGAACTAGAATAGTCCAGTCTTCAGATTTTGCTGATCTCTGGGCTTTGTCTTAGTTCCTGTGCTATCCATATCCTTATTTGGATAAGAGGAAGCTTCTTTGTTCACCAGTGGGAGTGGGGAGCACTGAGCAACCTATTTGTCCCTAGAGGATTAGTTCCAGCCCAGCAACTTGTAGTTTATTGGCCATTTTGGGTCAATTCCTGGCTCTTTTCAACCCCCTGCTATAAAGTCCGCTTTTAGCGGCTTTTAAAGTTTTTTAGCCAATTAGAAGTTGCTCATAGAGCAGCATCAGGACAGGCATTAATCAAGTTTAAACTATTTCTGGCTCTGTAAAGTCTGCACTTCAATTTTTCCCTTAGAACTATTCTACTTGCAATCTAAACAGCCTATACTCTATCTGAAAAGCTCAGCACTTGCTCCTAAAGCATTTTTATACAAGTAAAGCACTCTTAAACAAAAGAAAGTACTTCATTCACCTAAATTCCCTTGAGTACCCATTTCTATAGGTCCTTTCTGACTCAGTTACACAGCAATCTTTTTCACTATTTCTAGCATGTCGAAGGGTCAGTTGCTGGCATCCTCTCCTGTTCAGCTGGTGAATCTGGGAATCTTGAGGCAATGTTACAATTGCCTCATGTACACAGACAACCCTCTCCTCCTCCCAACAAATACAAATATATGCGAGATGCAACTATATAGCCAAACTGGAGGCTGAGCTCTCTCAATTCAGTACTGGCAAGACCAGTCAGGAGGAGAAGGTAACCACGCACACCACAAACCCAGTCTCACATAGAACTATCACAACTGCAAACCAAACACATAAACACACAAAACATACTCGGAGGCTGATTAAAAATCTACCAAAACAACAGAGGCCTCCAAAGCAGACACCAAGCAACCCACCTCAAGAGATAGCACATGCAACACATAGTTGACAAAGTCAGTGTGCTAAACAGTCACAGCCCTTAAGGCCAAACAACATGCCAGACACACTTGTAATAGGTGACTCCATAGTCAGACACACTGACGTCCGCTCACCAGACTGAACAAGGAAAAGGTCACAGTAAGCTGCCTGTCGGGAGCTAGAATCCACATAACACAAGCACTCAGGTCACTCCACAGCAAGTACAAATATGACTCAGTCATTGTACATGCCGGTGTGAACGACCTGAGCGATACCTCCCTGGACTACATGAAAAGAGACATAGAGGAGCTCTCTGATTATGTAGCCCAGGCCGGTATGACCCTGACCCTGAGCAGCATCTTACCCTCACCAAGAATGATGCCACAGTACAAAGACAAAATGATCAGTTTTAACAATTGGCTTAATTACTGGTGTCATTCTAAGGATCCAATGTCTGTCTGCTTGGGATGACATGCTTGACAAGCCATGCTGCGGGATGGCTTGCACCTGTCACCCCTGGGCTTCCGGATATTGGCCAATGCTCTTGCCACTCCCATAGTGCCTTTTTTAGGCAAGGCTCAAATGACAAACCTACCTCCCTAAAAAACAAGTGGAAAAAAACTAAGGGTAATGCTGCTCAATGCCAGAAGTCTAAACCTCAAGATGCACGCCCTCAAAGCCCTCCTCAGTATGGAGAACATCGATGTCTGTGCAGTGACTGAAACCTGGTTCAAGGCTCCTGAGAGCACCCCAGCACTATCAGGTTTTACCTCATATCATGCTTTCCGGCCCCAAAACTTGGACCGAACCACAAAAGCAGGGGGAGTATCCATATTCATCAAAGATACCCACACCTCCAGGTTAGTGGCAACGCATGAAGCATCGGAGACCATCCAGGTGCAACTAATCATAGGCAAAACTGCCTTACAGTTTGTAGCATGCTACAGACCACCCTCTCAAACTCAGGAACCCCACACAGCCTTCCTGAAGACACTGGAGAGTATGAATGTCTCTCCAAATACCATCATTTTGGGAGACTTCAACTACCCAAACATAGACTGGGAACATTACTCAAGCCCCAACACCCTAGCCCAAAGGTTCCTAGAATTCATAAACTCAAATGCAATGGAACAACTAGTCACCATTCCCACAAGAGGAGACAATATACTAGACCTGATCATCATAAACATGGGGACAAAATGCTCCACACCGGATGTATATCCCTCTTTGGTAAGATCAAACCATAAATTAATCTCACTGGAAATCCACATCCCGCCCCCACCCCCTGCACAAAAGACTACAGTGAAGAACTTCTCAAAAGCCAACTTCACACTTCTTAAGACTGAAGTGGTATCCTTCAAGGCCCCTGGGTCAGTGGAAACCACAACCCACACTGCTGAATCCTTTGCAAATGCCTTCTACAGGCACCTTCAAGAATGCATGGATCATGCAATCCCAAATCAAACCAAGTCCCATTCCCCCAAAGGCAGGCGCCCAGTCTGGTGGACCCCAGCCATAAACAAACTTTACAACAGGAGGAGGAAGCTACTACATGACAGAGCAAAATCCCTAAAGGGGAAGGCATCTCTGATCAGTACTAGCAAAAACTACGATCACTCATAAAATCATCCAAGGCCAACTTTGAGAGAAAAATAAAGACACAAAAGACAATCGCAAGGCCTTCTTTAGCTATGTTAGAAACCTGGGTGGAAACTCCCAGATATGCTCAGAGTTAGTCCAAAATGACACAAAATACACTGAACCCACTGACATTGCCAACATTCTGGCAGACAGGTTCAGTGCAAATTTCTCCTCCCCCCCCAAAAGGAGAAATAACTATCCCAGCAGAGTGTAGCCTCCCTAACATCTCAGATGCCCAGGTGAGAGCCGCCCTCTAAAGCTAAAAACACAGCATCAATGGGACCGGACGGTGTCCCGGGCTGTGTGCTACATGAACTCCAAGAGGAACTAAACCCACACATAAGGCTGCTGTTTAATCTTAGCCTTACTACAGGATACGTATCCAAAGAGTGGCGTACGGCAACAGTGGTCCCACTTCACAAAGGCGGTGCTTCTACAGACCCTGGAAATTACCGCCCCATAAGCTTGACGAGCCTGGTCTGCAAAGCTATGGAGAGGATCATTATGGAACTCATAAACAAAGACATTGGGGACCTACAGACATTGGATCCTACCCAATTTGGCTTTGTCAAGGGCAGATCCTGCCTTTTGAACTTGTTTTTGAAACAGTCCCTAAGGCCATTGATGAGGGTAAGGCAGTTCACACAGCCTACCTTGACCTTGCAAAAGCCTTTGACACAATACCCCACTCGGGCATCATAGACAAACTCACCAGCTTAAATGTAAACCCATATGTCACAAGATGGGTTGCAAACTGGCTCAAGGACAGAACCCACAGGGTCAGAGTTGCTGGAGCTATGTCAGACTCTAAGCCAGTCACAAGCGGTGTCCCACAGGGCTCAGTCCTGGGACCCCTCTTGTTCGGCATTTATTTTTCCGAGGTACATGCAAACAGGAGGATTGTGGCTGACAAAGTTCGCAGATGACTGCAAACTGGGCGCCATAATTGATACTCCAGCGGACACAAACATCCTTCAGAGAGGCCTCATAGAAACGGGTAATTGGTGCCAGAGCCATGGCCTTAAGCTGAACACCAAGAAATGTATAGTCATACCCTTTGGGAAAAACAAGGTACCCACAAATTACCACATAGGTGGTAATCCATTAAGTACGGAAGAGGTAATCAGGGACCTAGGGACCCAGGTTGACAGTAACCTCTCATTTGACACTCACATTGCCAAAGTGGTTAGGAAGACCTTCTATATTGCCCACCTTATCATGAAGGGTTTCACATCTAGATCAAGAGAGGTCATTGTACCCCTGTACTCTTCTCTTATCAGGCCAATGATTGAGTACAATGCCCCATTTGGGATGTATCTTACCCGACACCTGCAGCAGTTGGAAAGACCCCAAAAGTTCCTCACCAAGAGGATAAAGGGTCTTAAACATATGTCATATGCTGCCCGACTGAAAAACTCCAGCTCTATTCAGTCGCATACCGCCTACTCAGAGGTGATCTGTGCCTGACGACAAGGCCATGTCCAATCCGGAATTAATGGACATGCTCCCCCTCAGAAAATCCAAATCCATCAGAGCCACGAGAACAAGAGACTTAAACCTCAACACAGAAATAAATAGGACGTGCTGGAGGGACAGATTCATAACCCAGAGGCTCCCTACACTCTGGAACAGAATCCCAGTCCATGTTAGGCAGAGCCCCTCACTGACTCTATTCAAGAGAAATCTTGACGAGTGGATGGGAGATCGGGGTCATCTCTGTGTCACTACTAGACAGAGGTATAGTAAACTAAACCCTAAAAGGGCATAGTATTCTCATCTTAAGGGGTGGTGAAAGCCACACGCACTCTGGCTAGGCTTATAAATGCCCTAGGGCAGATAGCCTAGTACGAACCTATGAACCTATGAACCTATGATAGTTTCTTGGGGGAAATGGTGGGTAGACCCCTCTTGTTCGGCATTTATTTGGAGGGATGTTTTGGCCAGGTGGGAAGTAGCATCCAATTATATTGATGGTTTTGTTTTGGTTAATTTTGAGGTTGGTATATATTATTTCTTCATTGCCTATTTGTGGAGCTGATGACTGCATTGTGTAATGTTTTTCCACGTGTTTGTTCTTTAACCACTAGTTTGCTTGCTGGGTTACTGTGTATCGCTTTAGTTTTTCAAGCATTTTTCATTGGTTGTTTTAAGCATCTGATATGGGGAGGGAGTTTTAAAAACCCTTGGATATTGTTTGGTATAATCCTGAAGAAGTCATTTGTTATAAAAAATGAAAGCACTCAATAAATTAATTTGTTTTATCAGTTTTCTCTCGCCTCGTGTGGTTGCTTAGACGGTTCAGGCTTGTTTGCAGTTCAAGGAATTACTCAGGGCTCTAGCACCTCAAGAAGAAGAGGAAATAGGTGGAGTTGACGAAGAATGACAGCACCTTAAAATAACATGTGTGAGGACTAGTGAACAGATATGTGGCCAAGACAGGTATGGAAATCAGGTACATAAGGAAAGCTGGTGGTGGAATGTAGAAGTCCAGGAAGTCATCAAAAGAAAGAAGGAATGCAGGAAAAAGTGGGATATAGAAAAGACAGACAAGGCTAAGAAAGAATACTGGTTGGCTAACAAAGAAGCTTAGAAAGGAGTTACAATGGCAAAGAATAGGGCATCAGAGGCACTCCACCAGATTCTGGAAAGTGATTCAGTAGATGGTACAAAGAAACTATATCAGGTTGCAAGGCAAAGACAGAAAGATATGGAAGACAGACACCCTTCACATGGAATAACAGTAACAAGCGGCTCACCATCCACAGCATACCAAAGACGGAAGGAAGGAGTACTTCCAGCACCTTCTGAATGAAGAAAACCCCACAGAAGCTGTAGTGCCCCAGACACAGCCTACAATGAGTGAAGAAGAGGAGCCCACCAAATAAGAAGAGCACTAAGGAAAAATGAAGTCAGGGAAAGCAGCAGGCTCAGATGAGGTCACAGCAGATATGATAAAGATGCTGGGTGAGATAGGAGAGAAATGAGTTCTGAGGGTACTCGTAGCAGTGTGGGGAGAAAGGTGCATCCCAGATGACTGGAGAATAAGCATACTACAGCCAGTGTTCAAGAAAAAAGGGGATGTACACAACTGTGGGTAGTACAGAGATATCAAAGTCCTGTCACATTGCATGAAAGTATTGGAGGTAGTGATTGATAAATGGATATGCAGAGTAGTAGAAATAAGATGGGAGATGAGCAGTTCGGATTCAGATCAGGATGCAGCACAACTGACCCAATGTTTGCAGTGAGAAAGAAAGAGTCCAATTGGACATTCCTAGAACTGGAGAAAGCATGTGACAATGTCCCAAGAAAGCTGATTTGGGCAGTCCAGCTGTGGTCTGAAGTCCCAGAAACATTGGTAGAATTAGTGCAGGCTATGTACAAGGACCCAATGACTCAAGTACGGACAGTATTCGGCTTCACAGAGGGGTTCCCAGTGGGTGTGGGTGTGCACCAGAGTTCAGCTCTGAGCCCACTGCTGTTCATACTGGTGATGGACTACATTATCAAACAGGTCAGAGAGGACAGATCAATAAGGTTGCTGTATGCAGATAATGTGGCATTACAGGCAGACTCAGAGCAAGAAGTTCAGCAAAGGATCGGAGAATGGAATGCAAAACTGAAGGCACATGGGATGAAACTATGCACATATAAGATAGTGGTAATGACAGCAAATTGAGGAAACCAAAACAAGGTGACAACTGAGCTAGATCCCCACCACATGTAGAAAATGGGAAAAGGGGGCTGATGATAATGACGATGATGATGTCTTCTGTAATATATATACAGACACTCTTGTTTCATTTAGGTTTTGTTTAATATTCGTATTTAAAAAGGAAATAAAAAATTATTAATATAACAGAGGGATGTTTTAATAATAGACACAGCCCACAACTCCTAATATTCCTAACATACAAGCAGAAGGGAGACCCTGATCTTTCAAGTCTTAGAACCCTGTTTAAGCTGTTAAAGTACAGTGAGTGCACATTTGTTATGGGAAAAGATTCACTTCTGACTGATCTACAGTCTTCCTGCTCATCATCATAGTTTTTTAATGGAACTGACTGAGGGTGAGTCACAGAGGTGCCACCAGTTGGTGAAACAGATGCTCCATTTCCATAAGATGCTTGATGTCAATGTTACCACCTCTCAGCAGTTCTCAGAAGTGCACCCATTTCTATAACTGAAGATGAATGTGATGTCATGACTATACAGGAGCTGAACGATCTCTCAGAATGATAGTGCATTCTTTAGAAAAGAGGAATTGCAGGGACCCATAGTTCCTGAACATTCTCTAACTGAACACTCTGTTTTGAGTCAGCAAAATGCTTAAACATAAAAGCAGAAAACACAAGACGGTACAGCCTTTTCAAAATTCACTTTTAAAATGAGGAGCAATCGAATGACAAATGTAGCTCTGGAATGAGATATTTAAACTCTTTTCGATAAGTCTCAATCTTTCAGCTTCTTAATCCTGAGGAAGGAAATTCTAAACATCAAGGGAATGTTGTCATTACAATAAATTATCTGGAAAAATGAGCAGACCAAAAAATTAAGGATGATAGCAATACTGGGAAACTGGGACTAGAACCTGACCTTGAGAAAAAATATTTACAAGATTTACTCAGTTTTTTTTTATTTCTTTCTTTCATTTTGAATTAATGCCCAAATAAGTAGTCTGTATAGAGTCCACAGAATCTTTAGGGAATCTTTAGAGATCTCATCAGAGAATTGTTAAATTTTGTACTTTACTTCCACATATGCCTGGTTTTCACAGTCATTAAAATGAGAAAGATACATCAAGACAGGAAACAAAGAAGACTAATTAAATCTAACAGCTCCAAATATGAGGTCAACATAGCCTCATAAGCTAAAGAGAACCACAAGGCCCTCTGCAGCTATGTCCAGATATGAGGTCAACATAGCCTCAAAAGCTAAAGACAACCACAAAGCCCTCTACAGCTGTGTGCAAAACTTCAAAGGTAGCACTCATCAGTGTGCCAAACTGCTAATCAGTTGCGACATCTTTACTGTGCAGAGTGACATAGTGAATTTGCTGGCTGTCAAATTCAGCTCAGAGTTCACCCCCACTCCCCCCTGCCACTCCCCATAAAACACCTACTAGGATAAACCCTGTCAACTAGTAACACACAGCAGGTCCTGGAGGTGCTTGCTAAGGCCAAAAACACTGCCTCAGTTGGCCCCAACAATATTCTGGGATGCCCATGACCTATCAGGACCACTTGAGTCACTTTTCAGCTTTAGCCTCAAAACAGGATTTGTACCACAAGAATGGAGGACTGCAATGGTTATCTCACTTAACAAGGGTGGACCATCCACCAACCTCAGAAACTAGAAATCTATTAGTTTGACTAGTCTAATATGCGAAGCCATGGAACAAATTACCATTAAATGATCAACAAAGACATAGGCAACCTTCAGACACTGGACTCAACCCAGTTTTGCTTTGCCAAGGGAAGATCACACATACTAAACCTGGTTTATTTCATTGAAAAAGTCACCGAGGCAATGGATGAGGAGAAAACATTGCATACCACCTACCTGGACCTGCCTAAGGTATACAGTACAATACTCCATTTAGGTATATTTGACAGACTAACCAAACTGGCCATAAACCCCTACATAACTCATTGAATTGCCAGCTGTCTCACAGACAGGACCCTGAAAGTAAAGACAGGGGAGACCACTCCATTAAGAGGCAGGTCACCAGCGGGGTACCTCAGATCTCCATGCTAGGACCTCTCCAATTTAGCATCTACTTCTCAGAGGCAAAGGCTAATGTCAATAGCCTTTGGCTGATCAGGTTTGCAGATGACTGCAAATTGGGAGCTATCATAGATTTCCATCCATGACACAAACATCTTACAAGAGAGTCTAACACAAACAAATAACTGGTGCCAAAGTGAAATATTAAAACAAGAAGTCCATTATAGTGTATTTTGGTAAAACTGCCACCTAGGCTAATTACTCCATCAGTAAGACATTCCTAAGAGTGACTTGGTAGTCAGGTATCTGTGAACAAATGTAGACAGTAATCTGGCCTTTGACCAGCATATGGCCAAGGTAGTAAGAAAATCATTCTATGATACCTAACTTGTAAGTAACGACATTGCATCCAGGTCCAAGAAAGTCATAATGCCACTTTACTTGGCCCGTATCAGACCAATCATTGAGTATAATACCCCCTTTGGCATGTACCTGACTAGACATATACAATAGTTGGAATGCCCACAAAGGTTTTTTACCAGGAGAATCAGGATATAAACACACCTTTCTATGTGGATCACTTTACTCTGTCTCCTACAGGTTACCGAGAGGCCATCTGTGCCTGGCATACAAGGCATCCTCTGATCCAACTCTGACAGACCTTTTGCACATCCATAAAATGATCATCATCAGAACCACTAGACCAAGGATTTAAATTTTGCTTGTGATATGCTGCAGAAATGTTTGTCCCAAATAAATAACTGGTGCCAAAATCATGGACGAAATGAAATGACAAAAAGTGTATTATTGTATCCTTTGGAAAGTCATCTATCCCTTGGAATTGCCACACTGACAATATGCCCCTAAGAGTTACCCCAGTTGTTCAGGATTTGGGAACTTATGAGGACAGTATCCTAACATTTGACCAACATGTGTCCTTTATTGTATGAAAGTCATTCTATATTGCATAGTTTATAAATAGAGTGTGTTTAGATCTAGAGATGTTATTATCCCTCTTTACTCAGCTTTCATTAGGCCAGTCATTGAATATAATACCCCCTTTGGCATATATCTGTCCAGACACATCCAACAACTGGAACACCCACAGGGATACCTTACTAAAATGATACAAGGCCTACATAACATGTCAAACATGGACCGACTCAAAGCTATGTCACTATACTTGGTATCTTACGGACTGCTAAGAGGTGATCTGTTTCTGGCATACAAGGCATCCTCTGACCCATTACTGATGGATTTACTGCACATCAGCAAGTCAAATGGCATTAGAAATACTCGGTCAAGAGATCTAAACCTCTTCTGTAACATCAACAAAATGATTTGATGGGACAAGTATAATGCGCAGAGGATACTGCTGCTATGGTACAGTCTCCCCATCCAGTTAAAACAAAGTTTATCACTGTCCATATTCAAGTACAACTTAGATCTAGGTATAGGAAATAGAAAAGTTACCCCAGGACTGCTTCTTGTACTACTTATGGACAGAGGCATCTCCAAAATGCTTTATCCCATGCAAGAGTCCCCGCAAATTATCTATAGTATGATACCAATTATTCTTATTAGGGGTAATATATAATTGTCGACCATGGGATGGGTAATGACAATCTATAACCATATGGGATAGGTTATTTTGAGTATATAAAGGGAAATTGGCTAGGCTTAAAATGTCTGCAAGGGCAATTAGCCTAGCACTTACATATGCACCTATGAACATAAATAGTACATGTTGGTGAGACAGACAGATATGTCTCTCATGGGATCCCCATGCTCTGAAACAGGCTCCCCATCCATGTGAAGCAAAGTCAATCCCTAACCCAATTTAAGTGTAACCTTGACCAATTTATGAGAAACTGGAAATTCATCCCAGGTCTGGCCCTCATATCTATGATAGACAAAGGCTTACAGAAATGTCCAAACTAAAAATACCCCCACATAATCTCTAAAAACGTCCTAACTAATATACCCCTCCTAATAAATGTCCATGATAGATAGGGACAAAACTGAGTTGGGTTGCACAGCTAGGCTTATGGTACAGTCATTAAACTAGTCATTAACCTAGTATATACCTATGAACGTATGACTTATTATACTGGTTTATGCAGATCTGACATATGTGGCTCTTAAAGAACGAGGGCTGTTTTTATCATTATCATACAGCTTAGGTAAAAATCATAAAGTGATTCTTTTTTGTATCCCACTAAACTCAAACTGGTATCAAAATGTGTTTTTAACCAAGTTCTTATGGTTGTACATGAACTAAAAACTACTGGTGCTTTAGATATGAAGTCTACAGACACCAGACCTTCAGGGAGTATTTAGTTTCCTTCAGGAATTCCCTAGATGACAAATTACTTCTTTCTTTCCCCTACTCTCTTTTGTGTTAGTATTGCATTGGTATGGTGCTTGTCTTCCCATGTTTTGGGAAAGGCACAAATACTTCTCAGATCCATAATTTAAGTTTTACTGTAACAGTATAGCTTTAATATGCAAATGTCTGAATTACCGAGCATTCTTAATGCAAACATTAATGGTGTTTAACCCAATAAGAACTCAAGTATTGCATTATTTAAAAAAGGAGTAGATTATCTTTATGGAAGACATACACTTCTTGTAGGATAATCTTCACATGAGTAGATATTCATGGATTTGTAATATATTCTTGAAACCTGGAATACGGCATAGAGCAGGTACAACTATTATAACTAAGAAGGCTTCAGGTACAGCTACTATAAGAAGGCTTCAGGTACAACTGTTATAACTAAGAATGCTTCTGTTCCAGTGCCTTTAATAGAATCCTATATAGGTATTTGTGACAGATCCGTGTTACTTTCAATTTAAAGTATGTCTACCTATATCAAGACGTCAAACTTATAACCAGATAAACCCTGCTAAATTGTTTAGTTCTGCCCCAGCTAAGCTAGCCAACAGCAGCAACTCCTTTACTTCCCTCCTCCCACTCTCTCTGGATTGCTTTTCAGCCTGTGCTCCCTCTCCCTTTACTCTAGCTCAACTTCCAAAGCAGGGCCCTAGTGCATGTTTGCTGCACTGCTGCTTTTTTGCCCACTACATATCACCACATCTCCACTTATACTCTCCGTAGTAGTATTTATCTCTGCCTACCTTTTCATATCTCACCCTTCTTTCTTTTGACTTTCCCTCCCTATCCTCTCCTCCTTAGACTACCTTTCTCCTACCCTGACCTACCTAGGTTTCACTGATACTTTTTCACTGATACTTTTTCTTTACTTCTTGGTCTATCCCGCTCCGTTAAGCCCTCCCCCACCCTACCCCCAATTCCCACCCACCCCCAGGGGTCCTACCTTTATAGCTCTCAAACCACACCCCTATCCCTCCTATCCAATTACTCTCCTTCCCTCCTAATTGTTACCTTGCCATAACACACCCCTTCCACTCCCCCCTCCTCTACCTATGCCCTAATACCATAATTCTTCTATTACCTTTCTTCATTGCTTATACTTCTCTCTGTACACTTCCTCTTTCCTCTCCAGCTTTCCTTCTTCATTCCCTTTAGAATCCTTTCTTAATTACCTACTTTTTTAATTAAATTTATTAACCCCTCTCTTGCTTATACTCATTCTCTCTCTACAGTAGCTACCTCCTTACTCCTCACTTTACTAAAAGTGATTACTAAATTATGTCTCCTTACTTAACTATACCTTTACTCTTAGTCTTAATCTCGACCACCCTTCTCTCTACATACCTTCTCACCTTCTTTGAATTCTCACTCAGCAATAATTTCATCTCCTCACAAAAACACACTTCTACTCAACTCACTTTTACACCTTACTCTAATGTTAATTACACCCCGAACTATCATCTCTCTAAATTCCACAGGCAACATCACCTCACCTACCCCACACAATCTAACAAAAAAAAAACCCTAACAATTCAAAGAGCAACTACTTAACTAAGCTAGTTAATCCTACCCTAAAGATGGAGACATCCACCCCAATCCTGGCCCTATCTCAACACCTCCCCAACAGTGCTCACCTCACCACAACAATAACTTCCTCATAGGACACCTTAACATCCAAAGCATAAATAACAAAATACCCTTCGTCCATGCCCTCTTAGATACCCACTCTTTTGACATTCTTTTGCCTCTCTGAAACATAACAGGCACAAAATTCTGAGATTATACCTCCAGGTTATAACATAGTAAGACATGACCGCCTAAAGCGTAAAAGGTGGTGGAGTAGCAATACTTTTCAAAATCAACTTAACATCTCTACTCTACCAGTATGCCCTAACCAAAATAGCAAAACAGAAGCCATCATCATTAAACTCCAAATAAATGCCAAGAAATCCATTGTCATCATTTGTTTATATATTCCCCCAGGTAATAACATTCCAATACTAGAAGACTTTCTAAACTGGGTATCTTCCACCTACCCCCAAGAAACCATAATTCTAGGTGACGTCAACATAGACTGGAATACAATTAATGCTAACAATCCCTCCTCTCATATTAATCTACATGGTTTCTCCCAAACCATCACCTCAACCACTAGAATCAACAAACCAAGTAAGAAGAGTATATTAGACTGGATACTCACAAATACAGTTAACAAACAGTATAAAGTAGGTACTATGCCAGGCGACATCAGCGACCACTGCCTAACCTACATTACTAGACAAAATCTCAATATATTAAACTACCAAATAATAGACAAACTCGATCTCCCAAGCATTTTAAAATAGACCTTTAAAGCTGAACTGAGAGCATGCAAATGGAATTGCTTAAAACACTTCCCCTGGAGGAGGCAGTATTATTCTTTAATACTACATTCCTCTCCATACTTGATATACATGCTCCAGAACGCTCCATTAGAAAGACCAAATCTGCCCTTGGCTGACCAATAATACCAAAAACTCATTCAGAAACAAAGTATGGACAAAATGGAGATGCAATAGACAGGACCCTGATTTAGTTAATTTCCTTAGAAATCTAGCTAAAATCAATAATCTCTGACAAGAAAAACTACTACTGTAAACTTCAGGAAACTTATATTAACAACTCTAAACAGTTCTGGTCATCAGTAAATAGACTTCTCTCCCCAGGAATTGCTAAAACTCCTTCCCCTCAAAATGCTGACCCAGATACCCCTCTCCAAATTGCTAATGCTTTCAACTCTTTTTCTCTGAAACTTATTCAATCCCTAGCCAAACAAATGAACTCTAACAACTCTAATATTCCATCTAACATAACTACCTCCACCTACAACTTCTCTCTAAAACCTGTATCTACTTCTTTCATCTACAAACTCATTCATAAACTAACCCAGCTCCTTCTCTTTTCCTTCAGAAAGCTGCCATATCCTTACTTATCAACAGAACTATCCTAGAAGGAACCATCCCTGATATCTGGAAAGTCTCCTACATTATCCCACTACATAAGGTGGTAACTCCTTGACCTTTCCAATAGCAAAATCATGGAAAAATGTATTCATCAGCAACTTGTACACTATCTCTCACTTCACCCCACCACAGTACCACCGCCCTTCTATCCTTTAGATACCATCAACAAAAATCGACAATACTCTCTCTTCTGCTCTTTTCATTGATCTCTCTAAAGCATTCAACATGGTCAACCACTCTCTCTTAATTAACATTCTTGAATCTCTCTCCTGTGATAAGCTAGCCATTAATTGGTTTAGATCTTATCTTAACAACAGACAACAAGCAGTAATATGGGATAACCATATCTCATCCCTCTTGCCCATTTCCTCTTTAGATCTTCAAACTGCAATCCCACAAGCAACCTAGATGATTCTACCTTATCTGCTCAGCACCTTCCTCTACTGAACTGAGCTCACTGACCCAAAATACCTTTAACACAGTAGAAACCTGCGGTTTCTCCTACTTAATGCCAATAAAACTAAACTCCTCCTCTCCCTTTAAACTTTCTCCAAATAATGGCACTATCATCTCACCTGACCCAACTTCTGGCTGTTAGGAATAACCATTGACTATAATCTCTCCTTCGAACAGCAGATTGTTAATATACGTATCAAACCTTTTCTAACCCCAGCAACTAGAACAAAAATTGCTCAATCTCACCTCTCCTTTATGCTTCCCCATTTATACAAAGAAAATCAATCTTAACAAACTTATACCATTGTATAAACCTAAAACAACTTGGTTGGCTCGAATTTCAAAACTACCTTTTAATTCCTCAACTCACTATAGCTCACAACATACTGACAACACCCCAATACTCCTTAACTCAATAAACTCATGACAAAAGCAATCACAGCAGGTGGTTGCACAATTAGAACTTGGAATCTTTTACCTAGTGACATAACTCTGACCACATCCTGCCACAATTCAAACGAAAATTAAACTGTACTACCAAAATCATTGGCTTTGTTCCTGCAGTACATCGCTAGTTCTTCTTCCTTTCTCATTTCTCTTCCTTTCACTGTATAGATTTAAGTATAAACTTCATATTGGAAACTTGTCTCTCTTTTGAAATGATCTTTCAGTTGATATAACTCCAATTTTGATATTTTTTGAAGTAATGATTTGTTTATGTAATGTACTTAGTATTTAGTGGAGTTTTCTCCTCGGGCCTCTGCTGAAAATGGACATGGATCCCAGACCAGCCAGACGGTCAACAAATACAAATGTAAAATAAAAATAAAATAAAATAAATACAACATCGCTATATTTAATTTGGGGCCTTTATATCCCCTGTTTATGGCCTTCTTTAGAGACCTAAGAAAAGGCTTGCGATATTTAACTAAATCACTGATGATACTGGCAAGTGAATGGAATGTCATTTTGAGTCCACTATTAGATTGAAGCCTTCTGCTCAGTCAGGTTACCAGGAAACTTGCGTACTTTCATTAGAAAAAAATGATATCTAGTGAAACATAACATGATGCATGGAAAGAGAGAGAGAGAGATAAATTCAATTATTAAGCAGTTTACTCATTTGTCACATTCCTCCATGTTGTTTTAAACAGATAATTTTAAGTGAACAATAATGGCTGCCTAATATGTATAACTACCCATTAGCTTTGTAGTGCGTGCAATACTGGAGGACTCTAGCACCAAAAGGATTCATGTCCCACTATCCTGACTTCGCTAAAATAAAAGTACTTATCAAAAAGTGAGTACTGAAAGCTGAACAAGTCTTTGTAATTACATAGTGTAATAAAGATTTCCCCCTGTCCATTGAGAGTACTGCCATCTAAAGCACAAAAAAGCAGGACAATTCTTCCTGAAAATTAAAACATATTGTCTATATTGCAATAATCACAGGTTGTACTTTAAATAATATTTTTCCTCCTTTACAAGTAACAGCTTGAAAGTACTAAACTTTGCATTTTGCATGCAAACAATATCTCTCAGAGGAAGCACAGCATTTGCATCTGTTCTTACCGTGCCGCAATGCTACTCCATTAATTTTTTTTTTTTTTATATAATATCTCAATAGTCACTAAAAATCCACTGCTGCATAGCCCTTTGAAATGTACACTAGCTAGAATTTTCCCACTACCTTACAGGTTAGTATAATGGTTAAGGTTTTTACCTTATAAACACAAGGGGCAGGGTTTCATTCTCACGTGGGGTAATTGCCTACATTTAAAAATGACCCACAAGGGCAGTTAACCTAGTAGTAATCTATGAACGTATGAACCTATGCTCACAATTAAAGATAGTCGACAACGTTATTCACTTCTCTGGAAAATGCCCATCATTGAAAAATATGCTCCAACTATGCTCCAGTTCTAGTCTACTACAGTCAAGTAATAAATCACTCCTCTCCATGTCCAATACAAGCATTTTGTCTAGGGTTTCTCTATGCTCCTACCAAGTCAGTAAAAACTGGAACTGTGTCCTGACGTGTATAAAACAGACAGACAAGACATATATCGTTAAGTTGCTACTAAAGTAAAAATTGTTTCGGCAACTGCTGAGCTCCCATCTAGAGTAAAATTTTGGCTACACCTGCTACTCTTTTTTTTTACTTATCGTTTTTCCACTTCCTCTTTTTTCTCCATTTGGCCAAACAGGTACTCACTTAATTATAAGGTGTAACTTCTTTTATACAAATTATTTCAATCACAGGCTCTAAACTGACAAGACTCAGATCTCTTTTTCTGTTTAATTAGATCAACCCACTATCTCATTGTCTCCTCAGCCCCCATCACAGTTTCATCACTCTTTCTCTATCCTTATCTATCTAAAATTAATACTCCTTTTAACAGTCCAGGTAGTCCCAGCCATTCTCATGTTCCTTATTACTTCACTTCTCAGTCTTGCATGTTAAGTATATTTTCATAGTTGCTCTACTAAATTTCATTATCAGCCGCCTTCCCCCTTTCTAATATTCCCTTAGTTAAGCTGCCTCTTCTTTTCAGTATTTTTCCACCTCCCCCTTTTTCTCCATTTGAAAATCCCTGGTCACAGACACTCCAATAAGTGTTCGAGCACCTCTGGTATCACACAAATTTTATTCCATGAACGAACAGTACTTCAAAAACACCAAATACTGACAGCACATAAAAACAAAAAGACGGTTAAGTGCTTTCACCCACTCGTATAGTGGGCTTTTTCAGAACATCTTCTCTTTACCATATCTTGCATTATATTTTAAATTTTTGGCACTAAAATCAACGGATACAATGTGAAACCTTGTATCCGTTGCCTTATATGCGCCTCTTAAAGCTGTACCAACAGTTAATTTGTCTGATATACTAAGCAATACTTAAACAATTATTTCTTTTCCTATAACAAATAAATAGTTCTAAAATAGTTCTAAAAAATAGTTCTAAAAATGATTATAAAAAAATATATGCAAACTCAACATGAGTTATTACAACTGACTTTTGTGTATTAACAATAACATTGCTTTCCTATATGAACATGTTTGGAGACTAAATAACCTAATATATAAATATCATATTTAATCAAGGTCTCTCCACATTTCTTACAAATAGGATAATAGTAATTTTTACTGCTAAATAAATACTATGTTTTTTTTTTTTTTTTTTTTTTTTTTTTTGTTTTTTCTTTATTATTTAAATGGTTTTTTTTTTTTTTTTTTTTTTTTTTTTTTTTTTTTTTTTTTTTTTTTTTTTTTTTTTTTTTTTTTTTTTTTTTTTTTTTTTTTTTTTTTTTTTTTTTTTTTTTTTTTTTTTTTTTTTTTTTTTTTTTTTTTTTTTTTTTTTTTTTTTTTTTTTTTTTTTTTTTTTTTTTTTTTTTTTTTTAAAAAAAAAAAAAAAAAAAAAAAAAAAAAAAAAAAAAAAAAAAAAAAAAAAAAAAAAAAAAAAAAAAAAAAAAAAAAAAAAAAAAAAAAAAAAAAAAAAAAAAAAAAAAAAAAAAAAAAAAAAAAAAAAAAAAAAAAAAAAAAAAAAAAAAAAAAAAAAAAAAAAAAAAAAAAAAAAAAAAAAAAAAAAAAAAAAAAAAAAAAAAAAAAAAAAAAAAAAAAAAAAAAAAAAAAAAAAAAAAAAAAAAAAAAAAAAAAAAAAAAAAAAAAAAAAAAAAAAAAAAAAAAAAAAAAAAAAAAAAAAAAAGAAAAAAAAAAAAAAAAAAAAAAAAAAAAAAATTTACAATTTTTCAAGTTTAGATATACATAAGGCACATTTTAATTTATTGGCCAAGGGCATGAAATATATACCCAATCCAAATTTTGATGTGGTAGATTGTTTGTGTGAGCTCAAAAAATTCACCAGGAAGAAGAATCTTGCGATTTTTTTTAAAGACAAATTAAAGATAGAACAAACGATAGGTATGAACAATCACAAAAAAGATAGTACTATCACGAAAAAAAAGCACATTTATACCACCTAGTCATCCTATGGTCGATACTTACGAAAAAATAGTGACAAAAGAGATTTACCAAGTATCCCATTATTCTCATAAAGCCAATATTAGCAATTTAACAGAAGCGGAAAGGAAGAGACTCAAGGCATTGCAGAATGATACTAATATAAGGGTGATGAAGCTGGATAAGGGGGGTGGTATCGTCATTTATGATAGCATAAGATACACCAAGAAAATGTATGATATACTCTACTATTCAGGTAACTATGAATCTATCTCTATTAATGAGATGAATATAGCTTATCAACGGATAGATTCATATATAGAGGAATTTTATATTGATGGTAGAATCACTAGTGATATTTACAAATTTTTGAGTGTCAAGTATCCGAGATTAGCCACAATGGTTGGCATACCAAAAATACACAAGGATACTAAAGACCCCCCTTTCTGGCCTATTATATCAGGCAATAAATCCAAAACATTCCCTATGGGAAAGTTTATAGATTTGAGGTTAAAACATGTATACAGTAAGATACCTCACATGGTTATGGATTCCTGGGAGTTTCTAGGTACATATCCCACTGGTGCATGTAAGGAAGGATTGATATTCGTCACCATTGATGTTATAGACCTTTTTTCGTGTATACCCAAGCAAGCAGGATTAGAGGCCTTTTGTAATAGCATCATTAAGCATACTGATTACAGTTGGGATGAGATATGCCTCATTACGGAATTGATGTCTATTGTGTTAGACAACAATTTCATATATTTTGAGGGTGAGTACTTCAAGCAGACCAGGGAGGTAGCTATGGGAGCAGTTTGTGCCCCCATATTTGCCAACCTGGTTATGCTAGATTGGGAGCAGTCTATCCTATTTCCTAGTGAGTTCTTTAAGGGCATTAAATACTATTCAAGGTTTTTAGATGATATATACATCTTATGGGATGATAGTAAAGAAAATTTGGTTGCATTCTTTCAATTTTTTAACACTACTAGTGATTATCTCAAATTCACACATGCTTATAACATTGAAGGCATAGCCTGTCTTGATACCTACATATACAAAAAGGATGGTAGCTTCAACTCCAGAATACACAGAAAGAAGACTTTTTCCAATGATTATTTGGAATACAGTAGTTGCCATCCGCTCAATATGAAACACATCTTCAAAGGGCAATGCATACATGCTGCCCGTATGACTTCAGATGTAAAGACGATGTTAGAAGAAATCAAATGTATAACTGAGTTGTTTCTGGAGAGAGGCTATCCATTGAAAATGATGTCAGATATAGGACAATATGTAATTCAAGAATGGGGTACTAAGTATAAACCTTTGTTAGGATCTGGTTTTGAGACTAAACAGGTTAAGAATGTGTGGATTAATTATGAAAATGAGACAAATTATCGCCAGAGATCTATAATACTACAATACAGTCCAGTAGCAGACAAGGTAGTAAACATAATAAATAAATTTTGGTATTTGATTTCTCAGGATTCCAGTTTATTGGAAATAATGGGTAATAGACCAAGAATTGTTTATAAAATGGGAAGGAATATAAAAAATGTATTAGTCTGTAAGACAGCAAGTGTAGGTAAGGGGTCAAAAAATACTAATATTACTCATACCATTAAATGTGGAACAGGCAATCAATGTAAATATATATTTGAAAAGGAAAGGATGATTATTCAGAATGAATTAAAAACTTTAGTTCAATTTAAATATGGTAACTGTAGAACCAAAATGCTCATATATTTGGCCAAGTGTTGTGAATGTGCAAGTTATTATATAGGCAAGACCGAGAGATGTCTCAGACAGCGAATATATGATCATATATACTGTTTTAGGAAGAAAGATCCCACAAACGCATTATATATACATATAGAAAAGAAGGGGGATACACACAATTTTAAATTTGCCATT
This sequence comes from Protopterus annectens, assembly GCF_019279795.1. Classification (NCBI taxonomy): domain Eukaryota; kingdom Metazoa; phylum Chordata; order Ceratodontiformes; family Protopteridae; genus Protopterus; species Protopterus annectens. The sequence continues at coordinate 383,076,165 of NC_056734.1, read as the reverse complement.
CTGGAAACAATTACAGTAGATCCTAGAGGTGGTGACTACAAAACTTTGCTGAGTTTCAAGGAGGTTTGGTGGCAACTTTATTTAGATGCTACGACCCCACCAGGCCTCAGTGAATACATTTCATGCAAACCTATCTTGGAAATGATTTAATTAATTATAAAAACAGGAGTTAAGGAGGGAAAAATGCACTAATTATTAGAACAATATTAGGTTAATTATTCAGTTTTTTGATCAAGCAACTGAAACCACATTTTTTCATGTATTCCATTGTATTGTATTCTTATGACCAGCAATTATTGTAGTTTCTTGGGTTTATAAGTATTTATATAGTTTATTTAATTATTATTATAATGCATTTATTATCAATAGGTAGATTATATTTATTCAAACACAAGATATGTAGTGTAATACATTATAGTTATACATAGTATTTATTTAGCAGTAAGAATTACTATTATCCTATTTGTAAGAAATGTGGAGAGACATTGATTAAATATGATATTTATATATTAGGTTATTTAGTCTCCAAACATGTTCACATAGGGAAGCAATGTTATCATTAATACACAAAAGTCAGTTGTAATAACTCCTGTTGAGTTTACATATATTTCTTAGAATCATTTTTAGAATTATTTTTTAGAACTATTTTAGAACTATTTATTTGTTATAGGAAAATAAATAATTGTTAAAGTATTGCTTAGTATGTCAGACAAATTAACTGTTGGTACAGCTTTAAGAGGCGCGTATAAGGCAACGGATACAAGGTTTCACATTGTATCTGTTAATTTTAGCGCCAAATATTTAAAATATAACACGAGATATGGTAAAGAGAAGATGTTCTGAAGAAGCCCACTATACGAGTGGGTGAAAGCGCTTAACCGTCTTTTTGTTTTTTTGTTTTTATGTGCTGTCAGTATTTGGTGTTTTTGAAGTACTGTTCATTCATGGAATAAAATTTGCATGATACCAGAGGTGCTCGAACGCTTATTGGAGTGTCTGTGACAAGGGATTTTCGGTTGTCACCATCTTTTGTAAACTTTTTCTCCATTTGGCCAAATAGGTACTCACTTAATCATAAGGTGTAACTTTTTTATACAAATTATTTCAATCACAGGCTCTAAACTGACAAGACTCAAATCTCTTTTTCTCTTTAATTAGATCAACCACTATCTCATTGTCTCCTCAGCCCCCATCACAGTTTCATCACTCTTTCTCTATCCTTATCAATCCAAAATTAATACTCTTTTTTTAATAGTCCAGGTAGGCCCAGCCATTCTCATGTTCCTTATTACTTCACTTCTCAGTCTTGCATGTTAAGTATATTTTCATAGTTCCTCTACTAAATTTCATTATCGGCCACCTTCCCCCTTTCTAATATTTCCTTAGTTAAGCTGCCTCTTCTTTTCAGTAATTTAATTGCTAGAAATTGCATGTAATATCACAGTATCTTTTTCAATGTTATATCTCTATGTGCTATATATAAGCCTGTGTCTATTTCTAATGAATGTTCAACACTGTATATAGTACTTATGCAAGCTATGCATAGTCTGTGTTCCTAAATGATGTTTTATGTAAGGTATTCTTTCTCTCATGTAAAAATGCTGCGGTGGTACGGCGGTAGCGTTGTTACCTCACAGCAAGAGGTTCTCCCGTTTGATTCTCGGCTGGGCTTGGGAGTGGCTTCTGTGTGGAGTCTGCATGTCCTCCCCGTGGTTGGGTAGCGTTCAAAAAACATGCGTGCGTAAATGGGTGTGCCTTCGTTGAAGGTTGGGCATCGAGCTGGCACCTCGGCATTTCATAAAAATCTACTGCCAATCATTGGCGGACCAGAGTTCCGCTGTGGCAACCCCTTACTGGGAAAAGCCAAAAGACAAACATTCTTTCTCTCATGTATGTACACTTACCTATATTTTGTATTTCCTCTAATATCACATAACTGTATGTTATGTATATGTCAAAGCAGGTATTAAATATGGAGCTTTTCTTTCCAAGCCTGTGCTGAAAAACGGCTTTATCTCAGTCGGACTTCCCCAGTAAACTAAAACAGATAAATAAATAAATTAAATAGATAAGTTTGTCCCCCTCCAAAACTTGCTTTCATGTTGGTAGCCTAATGAGGTGTTTTATATCATGCTTTCTTCTCTCAGGAACCAAATATTTGACAAGCTCTCCCCACCCAACTAAAGGAAATTAACATGTATTCCAAATTCAGAATGCATCTCAAAAACACTTCTTCATCCAAGCCAAATACTACTTCTTCAAATCAGACCATATCACCTAACCTATGTCCTTTCCTGGTCTTTCCTTCTCTCTCAAGACTCACTGAAGAATGACCTGCCTTAGAAACTAGTGTATATATTGTACATTGCATTCTGCTTGAATGTGCATTGCACTGTGATTGTTCACTAGAATACATATGCAGTTTTTTTCTCTGTAATTAGTCTGAACTACACTGTTAGTATTTACATTTCTGTAGTTTTTTGTTTGGAAATGGTTTGTATTCACACAGGCTGAGCCTGAAATTGGTCAGTACTGATCATACACCACCCCAGTAAACAAATATAAATAAAATATGTGTTATAAATCATACCACTGAACATAACTTTTCTATCAACAGACATCCATGTTATAGGAGACCAGTATCACCAGACTGGTTAAATTATGGAATTTTATACAAACGTTGGCAGAGAATGTAACTAACAATAATATTAATCAGTCTGTGTATGTATTTACTTACAACATGTTCTTAAATTCTGCATTTACATTAGCATACCAAAAGTGAGAAATGGAAGGGAGGCAGATAATTCTGCTCAAATTTCACTTATTATTAATAAATTGAATTTGATGATGCTACAAATTTCATATAAGAAAAATTTGGTAAAAAAACTCATATTGGAAAAGTAAGTCACAGTGGTAAATTTAATTTCTACTCGCAGAAGATAAGCAAAGAAGGAGATACCTATATAAAGATGAATAGAGACAAAAGATCCCTTGCTAATCGGTTAAGAACTAATTCATCACTAAAGCTTTATAAGTAAGTTAATAGATGATGAATATAAGGCATTTCTTCTCAGGGATCATATGAATCAATATGTTTATGAGTCAAACAAGCTTCCTTTATACAAGTGCACAAATGGGAATATTCAATGCGTAGTTAGCTACTACTCCAGCTAAATAAGCAGAAATCAAATATTTTCTTTTTTAACAAGGTTTCTCAACATCAGAAAAAGGGAAAATCATGGGTCTTTATGACTTAGTAGATACTAGCATTCAGAAGATACCTTGTTACATTTAATAATGAGGTGTTCTTTAATTCTCTCACTCAAAGATCTGGATGTCATTCCTACATAAACTGTATCACATTCAGAACAAATACTTGTATAAACCACCCCCCTCTAGAGTTGCACGTGAATCGTCCTGTTGTTACAATAGTGCGTTCTATATGTTCCAGGACAATAAAATGTCCTTCGTAAATATACCTACGTAGGAAATGACATCAAGAACTTTGAGTAAGAGAATTAAAGAACACCTCTATTCTATCAAAAGTAATGACAGAGATAACGCTTTGTTTAAACATACCTGTGTGTGTGTGTGTGACAAACATAAGAAGTTTTTATTTTTTATACTAGAGCAAGTTTCAGAAGATATCAGGGGGTGGAGATTTTAAAAATACCTTTGGTAAGAAAAAACAGAGTGGCAGATATAACTCAGAGCGGATGAGTATCCAAGTTTAAATGAAGCAGTTAACATCAAATGTTTTTTAAAGGACAGGAGGTTAAAAATATGAAATACATTTTTCTATGATTTTAAATTTGTAATTATTTTTAACTAGGTAACTAGGAATGTAATTTTTTTGATTGTTTAATTGGCAAAAGGTTTTGATTGATTAAGCTGTTTCTAAAGACGTTCCCTGGGATTCAATAAATGCCATGCAGGCTTTGCCCAAACCCTACATGGAGCTTACATGTTTATGCAGTGAGCAGCAGCAATTAATGAATATACATGCCGCGGCTCACCTTCACATGTAACAAGCAGGGTTTTATGACAGCTCAGTTATAAGTTATAATTTAGTTATAACATAGCAAACTAGGTAAGTGGGATTGTGGAAAATGCCACACACACCACCAGGGTTTTTCATATATGAAAGTATTATGTTGTGGTGACAGGACAGGACATTGTATGTGTACACTTCAGCATACTGGACTAGCAGGATCGCTTGGAATGCCACACGGACCACTGGGGTTCTTCATATATTTATGTACATGTTGCAGGCACAGGACAGGACAGTGTATATAGTGCTTAGTATTGTGGAATCCCATTCCAAGCAGGCTGTACAAGTTGTGTCAATGATCTGTAAGGGTACATGGACTGCCATTTATAAGAAACAGTCCTGCGAAGTGTGTTTATTAAACAGGGACACACAGATGAAGTTTAGGGATGAATACTGGGAAGGAGGACAGGTGAAACATTGTAATGTACTGCACATGAGAAAATGTAAAAGGAAGACAGTTGGATCAGGAACATTAATCACATCTCCACATGGCACAATATGCACTGCACAGTGACAGATGTATCTGATGTGACTGTCACACAAGGTGACATAACAGTAGAGGATGTCTGTGTGATATAAGCATCTAGACATGAACAACAGAGAGGACATGTATCATGGATGTTAAATACAATTGGTGTTCATTGCATATTGTGAAGCTGTGCAAACTGATTTGACTGAGTATACCTGTACTATCAGCAGAGGCTGCCAATAAGTAGGACACAGATACAGGCTCATGGCCTAGTATAAAGCCATCACGCCCAATCATGGACAATATCAGAACAATACCACCAGTAATACCCATGTCTCTGCTACAACATATGTGTTTTTGAGTGAACATAGATAGTTCTGCACCAACACACTTCTATAACTATTAGGACATGTCAGCAACCTATGAGTGTAATCAAGCATGCTCTCCTGACACTAACATATGCAGGAGGTGTGAGGAGACACACTTGACATTGTGATCACTACAGGCTAGTTGACTGGTGTGCATGGCAGAGATGAAGTGGCACAATCTGCACTCTCATGAATGTAAACCATGCCATCAATGTTGTTAAACAGCTATGTGTATCATGAGTGCATCACCAAAACAGATCTTACACATGCATGTGGTATTATACCTTGATTAGGGTTCCATACCATCAGACAGTAATGTTTATGTAACAAAATTTATAATTAGGTATGCATAAATAGATGAATGACAGTTCATAGTGACAAAGGTGATACACGTCAGTTACACATCATTGGAAGATGTGTATGGAGAGACATGAGGAAGGGTGCATTGCACTCTGGTATTGGTGTGGTGGAGGCCATGAACTATGAATGTATTATGGTCTGTCATGTGGATGTCCTGCACATACTTAGTAGTTGTGTTACATACATGGGAGTACTCACCACTATGGACACATGCTGGTGGACATTCCGCATACCATATATCACAGGACACATAACAACTGGTCTGCTGATAGGGTGTGGTGTCTACATGATCCTTAGTTTGTGCATGCGTTTGCATAATGAAACAAATCCCCAAATTTTTTTTTCATCTCATGTGTTCTCGTGGCTGTGGCAGCAATCTTTGATGTGTCTTGATACTGTTTTTATTATGCTAATGTCACAGTTGGAGTCACTAATTGTCCACAATCTGTAGTCCTACAGACAGCTGTTAGGACATAAGATTTGTGTGTCATTCTTGATGTCTGTGATTTCAATCATGGACGGGAATGGGCCTAGCAGACAACCCTAATGTACATACTTGATCACTGGACACAACATATAGGTCACTTCACACATTTCTACATATTCAGATGTCACATATGTGATCCATTGTTCTACCCACTTGGTGATATAGGTGTTAATGGCCACATCTGTCATTTGGAATGAATACCTCAGTGTGGACTCCTGTCAACTGCCTTGGCCTTTTCAAGTTCCACAGGATGATGCTCTTTGAGGACATCTGACAGATGTAACAGACATAGATGAAGCATCAAAAACTCACACATGTCTATTGCACACAGCCGGGATATTACTAGTACCCATTTAGAGAAGGTCCATTATGACATATTGGTCTACCTCACAGATTAGGAGAGTCAGGATGTGTGTATACATGCATGCATCAAGTGCTCTCCCCAGCCCACTCAGATGAATGCATGTCGATATATAGGGTCTATATTAGAAGACTGACTGTTTAGGTGATCGAAAACCTAAACATCGATCTTCTAATATCGAACCGCAAAATTTCAAACGTCCTAGGGAAACACAACCCTCGGCCACAACACAAAAACATTACTTTACATCTAAATTAAGTGGGGGGGCTTTGCCCCCACACCCCTGACGTGGAGGGCTATGCCCCCAACACCCCCCTAACTAAATATACCAACTCTGAGATCACTCAACAGTAGGGAAATAGCAAACTCCTTTGAATGGCCAAGGGAAATATTTCCCTGCGTTAAATCGTCCATTCGCCATTTTTTGATTTTGATATTAGATCGATGTTTATGTGTTCGATCAAGTAAACATTTGGTCGTCTAATATAGACCCGATGTATACCATTCTACTGGAACATAGTCCATCTGGAGGGTGTGTTGAACTGTGTATCACACCACATCAGGTACGCATCTGTTCTGAGTCATGCTATAAGTGATCTGTGATGTTGTCACAGCCCATTGTTTCTGTGTGATAGGTCTGCATGAAGGTAACATGGTGCATACTGTCTATCTTGATCTGTCCTAGGGTTTGAACACAATCCCCCTATTCAAGTATCATTGACAAACTCTACCAGCTGGTGATTAGCACCATCATTAGGACTTTCAGGATGACTGCACATTGAGTAACAGCTTGTTTCTAGCTCTCCAAGTGTGAAAACAGAAGGCCAGTAGACTTGTGTTTATGGGTAATTTTCAGTAACTGGCTAGTAATCCCACTGCCTGGATGGCAGGAATAAAGAAATACAGAAGACCTGGAAAAAATCAGCTACAAAAAGTGAGTAAGAAACACTGACTGGGGAAAGTTCTGCAGCTGTTCAGCAAAAACCAACGCAACCTTCAGACATGACTTCCAGTAACCTACAAGAAGATATAAGACAACTGCATGCAGACCTGGTTAAAATAAACATAACAATGATGGAGTAAATCAACACAAACAATAAAAGGCTGGAAAAAAATGGAAGAAGCTTTAAAAAGATATTCAGCTGAAATGATAAAGCTGCAAACATCAGAGGATGAAATGAAGAAAAGGCTGAATATTAAACTACACAGAAAGAGATGTTTCAAAAATAATAGAATTAGAGGACAGAGCATGTAGGGAAAACCTGAGATTTTTGAGCTATACCAGTGAAGCTGGAAGGAGCAGACTGCATTAATTTTATGAACACACAAATAAGCAACTGGACAAGTATTCCTTAGCAGGAGTTGTTACTTGAAAGGGCACATCATGTGCATGCTCCAAACCTAGCTATAAGAAAGCAACCTAGACATATAATAGTAAAGATACAATCCTACCAGCAGACGGAGTTAATTCTGACAAAACTGTGCCAGAAGGGCAAAATACTAAAAGTGGGAGACAAGAGAGTATTTGAGGAGAATGATTACACATTGTACACCAGGCAGAAGCGGAGTAAATTCATTCCACTATTCAGGGCATGTTGAGACACAGGTATAAGATTCAAACTGTTGTATCCAGCTGTCTTTAAGGTATTCTTCCCTGGAGGGACAAAATCATTTTTTGATGAAGTGCATGCTAAGGAGAAAATATAAAAGTTTGTCCAACAGAAAGTGAGCTGTGAAACAGGAGATTCTGCTTCTTGTTCTTCTGGTAATAAAGACCACAGAGAGACTGTACCGGTGAAACCTTTTCCAGTATTTCAACTAAAAATGTTGCAGAGAAGGAAGGAGCATGAGAACTGACTAGAAGAATCAAGAATACATTGGAAATGAAGGAGAGAGACAGGATCTGGGCAATGGAGAAGAACAGTAATAAAACCAGTAACTTACTGTGAGATTACAATGCAATAATTATATTTGTGAAATATGTCAGAACAAGAAAATCTGGAAATACTAGACTTTTTCAAATGTTGTTGGACTTGTGGGGGACTCTAAAGTATATGTCCTGCTTCATGTCATTAATGTTCAGTAGAATGTTTTGAGGAGGGGAAGAGAGGGAAAAAAGCAAACTGTAAGTAAAGAAAATATTTTCTTTTCTTACTAGTATTGTATTTGTGGTGTATGATTTACTTTGCAAGCTATTTTTAAGTGTAATGGAGATTGTAAACAGGTGCTGTTTTTCTCCCCTCTACTCCCTTTCTTCTTTTGCAGTTTTGAGAAATATAAGCAATGCAAAGTAACAAAAAAGAGCCTGATTTAAAAAGCATGACAAAGTTAAAATTAATGTGCATTTTCTCATTCTTGAATGGGGAAATGACTGGATTAAGGACCTTAGATTGATTAGTTTTAAGAGAGAGCAAGTAAATGAAAAAGAATATTGAATATTATTAGGCTTTTTTGCTAGCAAATGCATGTGTACTTAGTAGCAATTCTGCAGCTGGTCTTCATGTTTCCATGGAAACAATCTGACAAAGAGAAACAGACTGTCTGGTTCTCATGTCTCCATGGAGACAATCCGATAAAGAGAAACTGGAGACAGTCTGGTGGAAGGGGGACTGGCTGAGGGAAAAAGAACAAAGAGATTGGCTAGGACATAATGTTCTCTGAAAGCAATCAGGTTTTTCCAGCTAGGAAAGATAAGACAAAACCAATTAGAATTGAAGTAAAGTGTTCTCAGTTTTCTTTTGAAATGCAATGGGGCTACTATTATAAACCGGTGCTTTTCAAATCAGTGTGCTTTTTTTCCATGCTTGCATGGGGAAATGACTGTGTTAAGACCCTAGGAGTTATCCAGTAACACGTTTATTACAAAGCGTGTAAATGAAAAAGAATATTGAATATTATAAGGCTTTTTTCCTAGTAAACAAGGTATCCTTAGTTTTGTGTTTGGTTTGCATGTCACTAGAAGAGAATTAGATAAAGAGAAATGGCTTGGAGAAAGTGTTTACTGAAAGCATTCAAGTGTCTTCTCAGCTGGGAGAGCTATAAAGATATACAAAATCAAATAGCACTTACTAGTAGCACAGGTTGTACCATGTGTCTTAGCATGATTAACCTTTCTTTTTGGTTAACTCTAGCCTGTCTGTGTAGCTATCAACTTAAAACTTTTGTTCTTATTAGGAAGCAAAAACTTCAATATTTGAAGGTGTACATAATTTTGTGTGTTATTATTAAGTTGATATGTTTAGGGGATATGGGGGGGGTTGTTCTGTTTGAGGACTTTCAAAAAACAAAAATGTATGTAAGATGTGACATAGGCTCAAATGGATATGACAAGAAACAACTGTATAAAGGGCCAACCTGCCAAGCAGTATATGCACGTAACATAAAAAAGTCGGAACTAGACATTTAACAAAAAAGCAGTTATACATAAAAGGTGGTAATAATAACTATATAGGAAAATTATGCTTTCTGTAATGTCTTTCAATCTGAATCGTCTTACAGATAAATATAAAAAAAGAGTAGTGAACTATATTAAAAATGTAGAATGCAAATAGTTACAGTATGCTACAAGAGACACACCTGGAAAGAACTGAACATTTAAATTTGTTAAAGAATGGTTTTCAGAATGGTTATTCAGCAGAATATCTTGGACAAAGGAAAAGAGGAGTACTTATATAAATTGTAAGAGGAGCTTCAATAGTGATAGAAGAGGAGAAAAAAAAGATAATGGAAGATTTATAGTACTAAGGGGCTACTGGCAAGGGAGGAAGATTACACTGGCATGCATTTATATTCCACCTAAAACTACTATAATGGAGCTTAAGAAAATTCTGGGCAAAATAATCAGCTTTCAGAAGGGAATATTAATAGGTGGAGACTGGAATTTGGTTTGCAATAGTGAAGATGTGTCTGGGGGGCCTAGAAGGGAAAATATAACAAAGGAGGGTAGATTTTTGAAGAAATTTAGTAAAACATTTGGCATGGAAGATGTGCATTCAGTACTAGGAGTTTGGAGTGAATTTATATATTATTCACCAAGATACGAAAACTGGGCTAGGCTAAATAGAATTTGTATTTCCCAGGAACATGTGCATTTAATTGAAGGTCTTGAAACACACCCAATAACTATTTCAGATCATGTGCCAATAATAACTAAAATAAAAATGCAAGGTAATGAAATGAAAATGAGACACTGGTACTTAAAAAAAGGAATTAAAGGAATGCATTTTGGAATTAATTCAGGAGCTACTAGAGAAGATAGAAATTTCTTTGAAAAATATAGCTAGAAAGTGGGATAAAATTAAAGTGAAGTGGAAATAAAGGAAAGGGATTTATGGTTAAGAAGTAACAAGAATTATTTAGAGAGACTGACAAATGTTAAAGTATTGCAAAATAGGGGGAATCTCTCAGAACATGAAATGGAGCAACTGCAGAATGCTAAACAGAAAATAAGGGATCACCTCAATAATATGTACAAGTTTAGAAAGGTTGCTGTTAAGCAACTGTTTTCTGATAATAATTCTAGAGCACAAAAACTTTTAGCAGAATGACTCAGGCAGCTAAAAGTGGAAAGGACTGTCACCAAGCTTAGGAAAACAATAACAAGGAATATAACAAGAGATCCTGTGGAAGTATTACAAATATTTTAGAAATTTTATGAAAGTTTGTATAAAGTAGAGAAATATGGAAATCAAAAAAGGTACAAATGGAAATGTTTGTGGAAGAATTGAATATGCCAAGGTTAGAGGTAGATAGGGCTGAATTACTAACAGTTAGTACAGGAAGAGATGAGATAAAAATGGCTATGTATAATCAATCTACAGGAAAGTTACCAAGAATAGATGGCATTCCTGTGGAAGTTTGGAAGCTAGGAGGGAAAAAACTAGTAAAGATCTGGAAGGTTTTGTTTAACAGTATTTTAAGAGGAGGAGAGGTACCAGCATCTTGGAAGAAATCAGTGGTAACAGTAATATCTAAAGAGAGTAAAGATCCATCAGCTTCAGGTTCATACAGGCACATTTCAATACTAAACCATGATTATAAACAGTTTATGTCTCTAACGGCTAAAGCAATGGCAAAAGTGACACCAAAACTGATAGATATGGATCAGTGTGGTTTTGTGGAGGGGAGGCAAACATTTGACAATATTAATAGAACACTGATTATCCATAGGGAAGCAGAATGTAAGAAAATACCACTGTTATCGGTGGGTCTTGATGAGGAGAAAGCATTTGACAGAGTTGACTGGGACTTCATAAGCAGGGTAAGGGAAGCATTTGTTTTTCCTGATAAAATTATAAGGTTGATTGGGAGTATATATGAGGAATCAGATGTGAAAATTAAAGGGGGTGAGGTCCTCTCTGATAACTTATGCTTGAATAGAGGAACCAGGCAGGGTTGTCCCCTTTCCCCTTTGTTATTTGCATTATACTTAGAACTACTGGCAAAGAAAATAAGGGATTAAGAAATTCAAGGATATAACTTGTATGGTAGTTAGGAAAAGCTGGGTCTATTTGCAGATGATGTTATTTTATACATGACAAAACTAGAAAGGGACATTACAGTGTTGTGGAATATTTTAAGACAGTTTCAAATCTTCTTGGGATACAAAATTAATGAAGTTAAAACAAAGGCAATAGTGGTAAATTAGGTCCCCACACACAAATTGATCCAACAATATCCATTTTTATGGGGACATGATAAAATGAGGTATTTAGGAGTATGGATTAGAAATGACTCTGCTGTGGCAGCTAAGGATATGTGGGAAGAGGCTTAACAGACAATATTACAAAAACTGAGAATCTGGAAGCTTTGTTATATGGATACTAATATACAAGCAATTAAAATATTTTTAATCCCTTTAGTCTTATACACAGGTCAGGCATAATTTTATCAACCAGAGGAGAAGCTGTGAATAGCAATTAAAAAAGAGTTGAAGGATTTTATCTGGGAAGGGAAGACAGCAATGTTCAAGTGGGATAAGCTGATTCTTCCAATAGAGCAAGGTGGACTAGATTACCCAATTTGTGGGGGTATTTTAGAGCAACACAGTTAAGGCCCTTACACATAGCACAATCAGAAAATTATAATTCAAAATGGAAAGGAATGATGATGATACAGGGGGAAGCTCAAGAAATAAGGAAAGATTGGGATTTTGGATGCAGACTCTTAAGTAGTACACCAAAAAACCTTACAGAGTATTATATTCATAAAATAGCAGGGAGTTTTCTAAGAACTAAACAGCAGGGTTGTTATCAGAGTATAGGCAAAGAGAAAGAAATAGTAGACTCTTAAAATGAAAGACCAGCACTGATAGAGTTTTTAATAAAATCTAGAACAGAAGCTGCCATTAAAAAAAGAATAATTAGTACAGCATATAAAATATTGCATGATAACTATAAGAATCAATCAAAGGAGCTTACAAAGGATTGGGAAGAGAGACTGGATAAACAATTTGCTAAGAGACAATGGGGGGATATAGCGCTAGAGAGAACAGAAGACCAGTATTTGTATATCTTGTATATCTTGTATCGTTGGATGTAACTACATCTTAGTGGATTAAATCTTTCTACAAGTTGCTGCGGAGTCCTTCTTTGTGGTATAATAAGGATTTGTTCATGTGTGTTTAGTGGTTTTGCAGATATAGGGGTATCTCCCAAATACACAACAAAGTCTAGAAGATTTAGGATCTTTGCCTGGAAGTGTTTACACAGGTATTTTTATACCCCAAGTAGACTCCAAAGAATTTTTCCTCAGGTGGATCGCAAATGTTGGAGGTGTGACAGGCAAAAAAAAGGTGGCTGGGAAAATATTTTTTGGGAGTGTGGTCAGCTGGAGGACTTTAGGGATTCCCTGTGGACTGCTGTGTTGGAGATGCTGGGTGAGTGGATTGGATTGACTGGGGAGATGATTTTTGAGCTATGATACAGAAATGGAATTACCTAGACATAATAAAGCCCTGCTGAGTGTAATTATGGTGGCTGCCAAAAAAGCAATTACTAGAAAATGGAAATCAAAGTTTAGACCAACTTTATTAGAAGTAGTGAATATAATAACAGAGATAAAACAACTGGAAATGGGATCTTTAGAGAAGGGAAGGAGCAACTACATAGGAAAAAATGGGAATTTTGGGAACACTATATGCAGAGAAGGAAAGAGGTTTAAGAGGCAGGATTTGAACGAGTCATATGATGCTTAACTGATAACGACTGGATAGATTATAAGTGATGTATAATGTTTGCAACTACAGTTGTTTCAATGGTGTCTGTGATGTATAATGTTTGCAACTAAAGTGGTGTCAATGTTGTTTGTTTTCATTTATATAAATGTAAGATTGCCTTTGTCATATGTGATAATTTAATAAAGATGTTTATTGAAAAAAAAACACATCACTAGATGGTTAACCAATGTCCTCACTGACAGACCACATACTGTGAAAGTTGGTGAATCAACCTCTACCATTACAGCTATCACTATTGGTGTACCTAAGGATCTGTACTGGGCCCTGCACTGTTTATAATCTATTTTTCAACAGTCCAGGCTACAAAATACAACATGTAGCTTACCAAGCTTGCTGATTCATGCGCATTAGTTGCAATCACTTACTCCACCAATGATGTGACTATAGTACAAGAGGGGCTAACATATACAAATGATTGTTGCCAAAGCCACATGGTCTACTAATAAATATAGAATGTGTCAGGATTTGTGCCTTATTCAAAGTGGAATTTCCTGGTGAACACACCACTGACAACACCCCCCCCCCATGCTGAAACCAGTGGTGCAAGATTTGGGAATGGATGTAGATGGCAAGCTGAACTTCAACCAAGTGTCCACAGTGGTATGTAAAGGCTATGTCATACACCTCAAAAGTCAGACCATTGTGTCCAGATCTGAGAAGGATATAACAGCACTGTACTCACACCTCATCTGAACACTAATACAGTATAATGCTTCCTTTTGCATGTACCACACCTGACATCTGCAGCAGCTGGACAGACCATGGGGGTTTCACACCAAGAAATTACAGGTCCTACAAACCTTGCCATAATGTATGTGGATATACTAAAAGCCCTGTTCCTGAAATCTGTATTGGAAAGAATGAGGTGCCTTGTGCCTGGACTATAGGACATCTCTGACCCTGCCCTGATGTGTATACTGCACATCCACAAATCAGCAGAGTCTGTTGACAGGAAGGTGGTAAAAGCAATGTCCCACATGCAGTTGCAAAATGTTCTCTCTACTGCAAAGCAAGTGCACGAACACACACACACACACACACACACACACACACACACACGCACACACACAGTTGACTGCAGTGAGAATAGAACATCTACCTCTCTAAATACATAGAATACAGAATATAGTACTTTACACAAGCATCACAGCTCAAATCTGACTTGAAGTATCTCAGACAGCACTTTATAGTTGATGACATCAGTTGTGTCTGTTGAGGAGAATATAACAGTGTCACATGCTGGTGTAAAATTCTCTCTCTAATGTCAAACAAGTGCACACACACACACACACACACACACACACACACACACACACACACACACACACACACGCACACACATGCATGCACACCCACACACGCACACCCACACATGCACACCCACACACACTCACACACACACAGATTGTTGACTGCAGTGAGAATAGAACCCCTACCTATCTAAGTACATAGGCATCAGAATACAGTACTTTATGCAAGCACCACAACTCAAGTCTGACTTGGAGTGTCTCAGATTACACTTTATAGCTGATGACATCAGCTGTGTCTGTTGAAGAGAATATAACAGTGTCCCACATGCAGGTGCAAAATGCTCTTTATAATGTCAAGCAACAGCTGATACACACACACACACACACACACACACACACACACACACACACACACACACACACACACATGCCTACATTTGACTGCAGTGAGAAATGAATCCCTAAGTACACAGATTACAGAACACAGTACTTTATGCAAGTGGCAGCACTTGTTAATGCATTGATACATTTTTTTTGGCCCAGATGGTACTGTGTTTTAATATATATGTATCTAACACTTCAAAATACTTTTCATTGCAGAGAGATGATGCAATTATATGAATTGTTTATATGAAATGTGTTGCTATGTGTTGGCATAAAGCAGCAGAGTTAGGGCACATTGCACAGAGGTAACCACAACATTTTGCCATAAATCCATTTTTTTGGGATTCAACAATTCCAATGAGTTCACACCTCATTTGCATCTTCACCATATTGAGAGCCTTAGGCAACCATGTAACTAGGCAAACTGATGGTAAGAAGACTTGTTTATGTGGAGAAGAGTGAAGATATGCTATTACTCCGGGATATATCTACACAGAGGAGTATTGAACTTCAGAAGGTGTACTTCCATTTGTTCAGCTACATACTGCATATACTGGAATGTATTTAAGAAAAATATGAAGCAAAGGATTTTACACTTTTATCTGTATGCATTAGTCAGAAGTGCACTGATGGCATGGGCATGTTTGCCAACCATTTCAGAGGTATACATGATTCCCAATACATGAAAACGGAATGTGTTGCATAATAAATATGTGCAAATGTTTCAAGGGACAGATCCTTTAATACACTTTAAGCATTTCAAAAATGGTCTGTTAGCAAAATGTGTCATTTTTCCATTCTTTTGGGGGAGCAAAACTGAGTTACTGTTATGGCACAAACAAGGATAGACTGTTATTTTGTGGCTGGGGAAGCAAAAATGAGTTACTGCTATGGCACAAACAAGGATAGACTGTTGTTTTTGGGGGCAGCAAATGTGAGTTACTGTTATAGCACAAACAATGATGGACTGTTGTTTTTGGGGGCAGCAAAGGTGAGTTACTGTTATGGCACAAGCAAGGATGGAGTGTTCTTTTTGGAGGGAGCAAAGGTGAATTAATTATTGTTATGACACAAAGAAAGATATATTGCTCTTGTTACTCTCCTTGTTTTGCATCCTGCCTGTTGTTAATATTTTGCATTTTTAGACTGTTTATGTTTCTCCAGTGGATAATACTGACTGGCTACCTTTTCTGTTTTATCTGGAAACAGTTACTTTGTAGTTATGGGATACTTAAGTGTATTATCTTTCTGTTGTCTTTTAGGACATCTATGAGTATGCCACACAGGCATGTCAATCCAGGGAAACCCCCTTCACCGATGTTGAGAACCAAGTGATTGCAGATGGCTTTACGAAACATGGTGCTTTTCTGCTGGAAAGGTGATGGGGAGATATGGCATGTAGGATGTAAATATGGAGGCAGATAGTAGATGATGTCAATGCTGTGTGTGGCCATGAGAGAACATATTAGCAGGTGTACCACAGGGCCACTGACATGATCACATCAGCAAGGAAGAGAGTAGCTGCAGTGGGCCATGACCAGATGGTTACTGTGAGAGGGCCTTCTACAGAACCACCACTAACCCCCAATGAAGACTTCCTGGCCAATATCAAAGATCCAGACAGCTCCCAGGAGAGTGCAGTACAGCATGTCCTGGATGTGAGAGCAACAGTTTCCAAGACAGCAAGCACATCCCAGGTTGGCTTTAGTATCTCAACAGCTGAATACTATTATATAGCAAAACAATTGAAATCAATAAGTAAGTTCTGTGTTACATGTATTTTGGGGGGGGCATTAAAGATTGCTACAGTTATAAGCTTAAGTTATTGTTGTCAGCCACATTCTTGTTGAAATTATAGTTAATGGACATATAAAGGAGTAAATGTATTACCCCCTGTGTTACTGGTAATTGTAATTATGTTGCTCTTACCGCTTGCTTAACTTCATCCAGGACTGTCTGGACTACAGAGGAGTATCTCATATGCAGACGGTAAGGTAAACACTTTTATGCCAGTACTGCTGAGCAATTTAAATAAATATTTTAGTGTGTGATGTTGATCTCAGGCCTGATGTGTGTATTGCTGTACTGTATGTAATAGTGGCGACACTGTTAGTTTATTAGCATATATTGCACTACTGTAGTGCAGGCATTAATTTAATCCTATGTTTCTTGCTTTTTATCACAGGTGATCATGACAGCAGGAGTGCAGGCTCCATGCCACCTGATGTCAGTGTATCAGCAGACTCTGATGATGATGGTGGCCAAACTGAGGCACAGTTGGGGGGGTGCAGAGGTTGAATCTGATAGGTTGACATACAGCCATCAGCAACAAACATACAAGTTCCAAAAACCGCTATTCAACTACAAACCAAACAGTCTGATTCCACCAAGTTCTTTATTGTCGATCTGGTACCTCGGCCATTCGCCTTCAAAGGATCACATTACAGCTTTGAAATTAAGCTCTATTTATATCAGTCACTAATTGATTAAATTACCAATTAGTATAATTGAACATCAAAATTTAAAGTGATCTCTACTTAGATATAAAATGCAGTATGGACATTTATCTGAAATAATATCTTAACTATATGTCAACATGGCTTTATATATATGAAAGTTAATAAAAATAATTTTAAATAACTTTTCTATCAAAATTAATACAGAAACATATTGTTTACAATTTATATACATAGTTATTCAAAAATAGTGTGAATAATAAGTTCAACAGTTCAATATTTCATTCACAGTAAATAGTATGAATAGAATAAAATGTATAGATTGTTGAATATGTATATGTATATGTATATAAGAATATACCCAGTGTATGCACACAACCAAGGTGCATGCACAATGAATGTCATTAATATATATTTTTATTGCTCTATTGTATGTTAATAATAATATATATAAAATATTCTCCATAATATATTATTAATAAATTATATACCCAGCTCTTGATTCAGACCAAATGGTTTTAAAGTTTTATATTTTATTATCATCCTAGTTTCCAATTCCAAGAGTTTAGCTGTTATATCATCTCCCTTACGAATAGAAGGTTTCCCCAATACACTACATTTTAAACTATTATTGCAACCATCGTGCACATCCAAAAAATGTTTTGCAACAGGGCTGGTAACGTTCAAGTTTTTAATGTCCTTAAGATGTTCTAAAATTCTAATTTTCAACATCCTTTTAGTTTGTCCCACATACCAAATATCCTTGCAGGAACACCCTATAATATATACTATGCTAGTAGATTTACAATGAAAGAAATGTTTGGAAATATGAATAGTATTGTTAATGTTAACAATATCAACAACTCTATTACATATGCTACATGAGCCACAAGCAAAAGTGCCTACCCTCACTGGAATAGGAATAATAGGTTGTACAAAGTTATTATTCAAAATTTCTCTTAAGTTCTTCCCCCGTCTAAAAGAAAAAATTACTTGATTCGGGAATAATCCACCAATATTATCATCTTCACAGATAAGATACCAGAATTTTTTAACTAAAGAGACTAGTGTTTTGGAAAAAGGAGAAAATTTAGTTATAAAAAATATTTTCTCAACATTATCCTTAACTCTAGTTATTTTTCTATCAAAGTTTATATCACTAGTGTCCCTTCTATTAGTTACTCTAACATTTTTAATCACACTATCTCTACATTCAGATAGAGCATTATATTCATATCCTCTATCTAATAATCTGTGCAGGACTACATCTAATTCTGCATCTATATCCTCCTTAACACTGGTATGGTCCCGAATTCTTTTAAATTCCCCAAAGGGTAGGGCCTTAAGTAGATGTTCAGGATGCATGCTAGTGGCATGTAGGAACAAATTGACTGAAGTTGCCTTTCTAAATGGTTTAAACTCAATATTCATGTCCTTTTCAAACAAAGTTAAGTCTAAAAAGTTAATCCTATTTCTATTCATTTCATAAGAAAATTGTAGCTTATGTTCATTTGAATTAAGTGCTTCAAAAAAATCCAGAAAATCACAGAAATCTCCCTTGCAAATGAAAATTAAATCATCTATAAAACGCTTGTATAATATTACTTTGTTCTTAAAGAAATTAGTAGAATAAATGTATTTCTTTTCAAAATAATCCATATAAATGATGGCATAGCTGGGTGCATAAGCTGCACCCATTGCTGTGCCCTTTATTTGCAGGTAATATTTATTGTGAAAACAAAAATAACCATGAGTTAGACAGAATTCCAGGAGAGTAATGATAAAGTTGCTTTTAGGTCCCTCACCCATAATATTTAGTATTGATTCTATGCCCCATTTGATATCAATGTTGGTATATAAAGATTTAATATCCATAGTGACCCAATAATAATCACAGTCCCATTTCACATTTCTCAGATTATTGATTAAATCTTGTGTGTTTCTTATATGAGCTGCTACCTTACATAGATAGGGTTTAAGTTGTGAGTCTAAAAATAGATTAACATTCTCCAAGAAAGAACCTATTCCTGAAATAATAGGTCTCCCAGGAGGCTCTTCCAAATTTTTATGAATTTTGGGTAATGCATACATAATAGGAGTAACTGGTTTTGGAATATACAGTTTCTTGACATCAGTATGCATAAAAAAACCCAAACGTTCACCCCTTTCCAGTAAGAATAACAACTCATCATTATAGGACACTATTGGGTCACTATCCAATCTCATGTACTCATCAGGGCTCTCCAACAATCTATTCACCATACATAAATATTTGGTTCTATCCATTATGACCCAATTGCCACCCTTGTCAGCAGGTTTGAAAATGTACTCATTTTTCATTGATTTCAAGGCTTTTAAAGCTTGCCATTCATTTTTACTTAAGTTAAAACATTTCTGTTTTTTACAAAATTCACTGAAAAGATTTTCAATTTCCCTCAAAAGGACTTTCTGAAATAGTGAAATAGCTGGTACAGCAATGTATGGCATAAACGTATTTTCTCTTTTAAATTTAGGTAATATTATCCTACCATAACCAGTGCAAAAAACATCATTTTCATCACTAGATATTTCATTCTCAACATTCAAAATATCAGATTCCAACTCATAATTATAGATGGACAAATTACATAAGTCATCATCCATTTCCAATTCTGAGTCACTGGATTCATTAGAAATAACATTATGTGCAACAGATTTCTCCATTTTGGAAAAGTAAACTCGCAGTAACAATTTTCTAATAAAACATTTGACATCAAAATAGATATCAGCCAAAGAAGGGAAGAAGGTAGGAACGAACTTGCACCCCTTGCGTAAAACATTTAACATTTCAGAACTCAAAGCTAATTCAGACAAGTTCACACAATGTAATAAAAGTTCATTCGCAGAAGCTGCTGACAAACCTTCATTTAAGTTTGTTTCTTCCCTTCCTTCCATTCCTCCCGTTTCTTCCCTTGTTATGTTCTTCGGTTTGAAAATTAGAATTGTCACTGCCGTTATTACCGGAGCCTATAAGAACCTCACGATTTAAGGTTCTATTCCCCGCTGTTGTTGTCTCAGCAAAAGAAACATTTTTAACAGAACTACCCTCTGCTGATGAAGCCGACGACGCTGATGCTCCTCTACGTTTGGAACTGCTGCTCCAAGTCCTGCCCCTTGACCTATTACGGGTCCTTTGCGTAGGTTCACGTTGCCAGTTGAACAAGGTGCCGGTTTCATAGTCTTTAACATCACGGACCAACTTATTTCTTTTACGTTGCACAATGTCAATCTCTAATTTATTAATTTTGTCACTTAATGTGGACATTTGAATATCATAATTCGTTTCCGTTACCAGGCTGTTTTGTAAAGTCAGGATATCATTTTTGATCTTCTCGTGGTTACGTTGGTTGCGCTTAATAAGTATCTTAAGCCAACCAATAGTGCACGATAATGACACTTGCTTCCATTCATTTAGGAGATCAGTTTCTTCTTCCGAGAAAGGGGTAGCTGGTAGTTTATCCACCCGCAAACCCCGCGGTGTGATGTCAAGGCTAACATATTTCTCCAACAATAATGTGTCAAAGTAAACTGCTACTTCCTTAGACATCAACTTAGATAGTTCATTGAAACGCTCATCCACACCTACATTATTACCTCCAATGTTCCACGGGTCAAAGTGTGAATATTTCTTGTTACGTTCACTCAAGAGATTGGAAAAATTGAATGAACTAGCCGGACCGCTCTGTTCAGAGCTCGAGCTGCGACGTGACATGATGAAACAGATAAATGTCCAAAAGACAGAACGGGTGGAAAGACTGTAAAAACAGCAATCCAACAGCAACAAACATACAAGTTCCAAAAACCGCTATTCAACTACAAACCAAACAGTCTGATTCCACCAAGTTCTTTATTGTCGATCTGGTACCTCGGCCATTCGCCTTCAAAGGATCACATTACAGCTTTGAAATTAAGCTCTATTTATATCAGTCACTAATTGATTAAATTACCAATTAGTATAATTAAACATCAAAATTTAAAGTGATCTCTACTTTGATATAAAATGCAGTATGGACATTTATCTGAAATAATATCTTAACTATATGTCAACATGGCTTTATATATATGAAAGTTAATAAAAATACAAAAATACACCTGATGTCAGTGTATCAGCAGACTCTGATGATGATGGTGGCCAAACTGAGGCACAGTTGGGGGGGTGCAGAGGTTGAATCTGATAGGTTGACATACAGCCATCCCCTGCATTTCCGTCAGACACAGCCAGTAGGCCTATGCCTACCCAGTCCAGTGAGCCCACAGATTTTGGACATGTGGAGGGTAAGGACATTGATCAGGGATGTGTGGCTATTCCAGCTTCAGTGCCTGTTGAGTCTGGCCATATCCAAACTGTGGCTGAGGTGCCACGCAAGAGCATTGCTAGGGGTGCTTGTAGGGGACCTGCTGCCCTCCTCCACCTGTGGCAGGTGTCTCTTTCTGTGCCACTCAATATATGTTTAGGGCCATCATGGAGGCAAAAGCACATTCCCATAGGTGGTCCAGACACATTTTCAGGGTTGTAGATGTGGCACAGTCTGACATGAGTGACTGCCTCCACTATGTTGCTGATTCACTGGATTGGATGAATAATACATTGGAATGAGGGGTGTCTGTGATGGACCAAGGGTGTCTGTCATGGAATCAGAATTGCCTGTGATGGAACATCTCCTGGGAGGGGTACGGCATCCTTGTGGGTGTAGGTCAGCCACATCATCTGCTGTCAGCCCATGTGGCCATGCCTTATCATGCTCCCATGGTGGCAGTACTTCCATTGTTCCATCAGTGAGTGTGCTGTCTACTCCCAGACCATGGGGTCATGTTTCTGGGCATCCCTGTGAAGGGAGCACACATCAGTCATGTTCAGGTAGCAGCACTGCATGTGAGCATGGGGATGGAAGTGCCAGTGCAACTCTTGGGAGAGCTACTTCTCGTGGTCAGGGACGACAACAACAATGAGCTGCCACCTGTATCATGCATGGCTCACACCTGTCCAACACACCAAGACGTAGAGCCAGCACAGAACTTGCCTCTATTCCTGAAGACACTCACACACCAATTTCATCTGGAGGACCCCTACAGACACACACACCAGTTACTTGTTTTTTTCTCACTGTCAATTTGTTGGTTTAGCCACATGTCTGCCTTCTTCTCTTTCTTACTCACACACACACTGAACCTTTGTGTCAGCCTTGGCTTCCTGCCCCCCCCCCCCACACACACACACACAAAACCCTGTGCAAGTGATGATAACTATGCCATATCCCTGTTTTCTATCTTTTGGATTCAAAGATACAAAAGCTTTGTTTCTGATGCTCAGGGTGCATAGCAAACAGTGCTTAGTATGCCTGCATTTGTGGTGTTGAACTGGTAATTGTACCTTTGAATTATATTGGCCTTGGAAAGTTAGACAGCTGAGAGCATCAAAATTTCCCAACTTTATAGTGAATTAGCTTGTGAGGGTTATGTAGTCAGAAACTCCAATGTGTATCATTACTTTCTAGCTTTTCTCTTTAATCATTTTCCAGTACAAACGTATGATGCTAAACTGAGAGCATGCAGTGACCATTAGTACTTTTGAGAGGTATAACTGTGTGAGTCTTTGATGCATGAGGCCTACTTCTTAGTAATGGACACATATAAGTCAAATAAGTCTCTACTGTCACATGTTAAGGTAAGTTCTGTTCAGATCTCCCACCTTCTACTAGCTTATCAGACCAAGTAATGAAATAATATGCCATACAATTATATTATTAAACAATACACTCCAGGTTCAGGACTTACCTTGTAAATGCAGCAGTTGACACAGTTTTAGTTCAGGGCTGACTCTGTCTGATGCAAACAGTACACAGCCAATACATGGGGAGGCAAAGGTTGTGTGAGTTGCCTGGCATCACTGTTAGTATATGCATGTGAATAGGAGAAAGGTTTTATTCACCTAAGTGGTGAGTGAGTGTGCTATACAGGCATTAGCATCCAGGGTCCTCCACCAATTTCTGAATGCTGTGCTCCAACATGCCAGTGACCACATAACATTTTCCCCATAGGTCTGAGGAAAGAGCCAGAAATATTCAGGAGTTCTACCATGTACTCAGCACTTCATGGTAGTGTGCTATGCATGTCCCCTGTTGGTCTCTGGAAGGCACTTGTAGCTAAGATTTTAAGGGCTACATATACCTTTGTCTCCACTGGAATGGGTTCCTCTTGGTTGGCTCTGAGTTGAGGATGGCAGAGGTCGCAGAGTTCCTGTAGTATGTCGCTGTCCACCCCATAGCACTCCACAATTTCCATATCATGTAGGTTGTAAAAAGTTAAACAGGGCCTGAAAACTCTGCTCCTTCCTGGCCTATGCCTATTGGCAGCAGCAGCAGCAGCATTGACTTCAGCCTGTAGCACATAAAGATGAATTAAAGCGGCAGCAGCCCATAACATTCTGTCCATGTAGACTCCTTTCCATGTCTGTATATCAAATGTTTTAGAATCTGTAGGAAAAACCAGCACTGAGGCTACTGAGATTCTTTATAGCTTGTTGAATACCTAAGCCATTTTGGATTGGTTAATTAGCATGCAATCCAGCTGTTTATACTGTAATTAGCATACCACAGTGTTTACCTTGTTTGCATGGGGGGTGTGTACCTCTACACGGCACTTACTGAATCTAAACCTTGCTGAGGCCATGTGCGCATCATGCTGCAATACGCACATGATGGAAAATGACTGTGTAGAGTTTACTGAATTTCCCCGGTTGTATTTCTGATGATGTCTTTGTTGACAAAAGCTGAAGACTAAACTTGTGTATGCTAAATTATTAGCAGCTCGCATTATTGTAGTATTTGTTGTTTTAGCTGATATTTTACTACTCATCGGTATATTCTTCTTTTTTTCTTTTTTTTAATCATTTCACTTTCCTTCATGGCTTAAAAAGGACTTTACCCATCATTATATGGAATAATCATAATATGTTCACAGTACCATCATCTTCATTGCAAGGTATGATTACTGAACTTGAAAAAACCCTTATGAAACTGTGTAGTTTAAATGGATAAGAATTATCTGAATGAATGCATTAAATTAAAAATAGTACTTCTATGACACAAATTTCCTAATGGTATTACCATGGACTCTGTTTAAAACTCTGAAGGAAATATATGTATGTACTGACTCAGTCCATAAAATTGACAATAGACTTTTTTCAGATTTGTTACTTGATGATACAAAAACTATCTTGCTGTTTTTCAAAAAATGGTCAAACATTGTGAAATTGTTAAACATAGGAAAAACAAAAAGATTCTTAGAGATACTAAATAATATGTAGATGATACTGCATATAAAGTTATTTTAATATTTAGCCACCAGACAAACATACTACTGAGGTTTCTACTACTGTCAATCCCCCAGTTTTTGATGTGTGCAATCTTAATGAGTTTCCCCCAGTTAGGAGAGCTGAGAGATTGGAGAGTAGAGGCAGTATTCATAATACAGCTGATGTTTTGAGTCAGCTCCTTATGAAGTATTCTAACCAAAAGAGATTTACAGGTAGGAACAAATTACAAAGGAGGCAGAACAGAGGAAAAGGGGAAAAAGAGATAAGTAATAGCCCATGTGACCCTGGTAGAATTGTGTCTACCCATGGGGTGGATGGGTGGGTATTGTCTTATGATGGATATCAAAGATTTAACTACAGTAGTATTGATATTAATATGACCCATTTTTCTTTGTTCAAAAAAGGGTTTGCATTCATACCTACAAACAAGTTTTATGCGGTAGAGTCCCATATTGAACTTAGATTATTCACTAGGAAGATGAACTTTTCTACCCTTTTTGTTACAGATGCATGTAGACCTCATGACCAGATGTTTCAAAAGAAAAAAAAAAGAGTATTTTAACTCAGGCCTACATCACCTTTTAGCTATGTTTGAAAAAGTCTGCAAAATAGACCTGCATGCATTGGCTAAGAAAGAAACATGCTGGGTTATATTACAACCTCAGCTATAGTGAAAGGGCTTTGTTGAAAGATCTGTTAAAAGATAGAGCCCTTCCCCATGATACCTAACAAGAGAGGGGGAATGGTTTTATTTGATGCTATAGAGTATTTCTCTATTATGTTTGAAATACTACAAGATACACATACCTGTCTCCCAGTGTCACACAATGTAGTTAATGTTTCACGTCTATATCACATAATTGAAGTCTTAAAACATTGAATCTGATGTGGTCAAAACCATATCATCAATGTTTTAAAACTTTGAATATATAAATAAATAAATAAATAACTTACCTAAATGTTTCAATCAGTGGGGCAAGCACCTCTGCACCCCCACACCCCCGCTACTTATACCAACTCCAAGATCTCACTACAGTGCAGTAAAGGGAAATCTTCCCTTATGGAGATTTCTGTTAAAATGTTCAATGTTTCAAAACTTTGATGATACAGTGCCAACCATATCAGTTTCAAAGTTTTGAAACTTCGACAAATCAATATAGACCCAATGTTTCATATAAAGGTATACACTTACTTTGGTTGGATTATTTGTCATAAGGAACCATCACACCCAATCTATTTGAGCTTCTTACTATCAATCACCCGGTTATTCCCAATTTTTTTGGTATATCCAAGGTGCATAAAGATGTCTGCCACCCCCATCTCCAGAACTATTGTGGCAACTCAGCAGTCCAAGACATACCCATTAGCTACTTATTATGATAGAAAAATTGAAGCCTGTTACTTATCAGTTTCTTCATATTTTAAGAGATTCTTGGGATTTAATGAATAGGATCAAGAAGGAGTTATGGGAACCTGCTGTATCTTTTATTACTATTGATGTTCTGGACTTGTTTACATATATTCGTCAAACTGAAGGAGTCGAACACCTTCACGCAGTTTTATTGAATATCCATTCCCTTACTACCATGGGCATCAATATACTTATTCCTTTTATGAATGTAATCATGAAAATACATTTTTTGCATTTTGAAGGGGAAATTTATAAACAGATACATGGTGTTTGCTATGGGTGCAGCTTGTGGAACAGTCTATGGAAATGTGATCATGTTGGGGTAGGAGATGGAACATGTTTTCACTTCTGAATATTATCATTACTGTAAACTTTATTTGAGATGCCTTGATGACATCTTTGTCCATAAGACAAGATTCAAGCTTTTATTAACTATATCAATCAGACTACGTCCTTTTAAAAATTTACATCTATAGTTTTAACAAGCCATTGTAACTTTTTAAATGAATCAATTTAGCAAACTGAATCAGTTTTTGGGTCTATGATTTGTGGAAAGCCCACATTTTATAACGTATGCCTCCATTACACAAGGTTTTCATCCTACCATTCTAAAATTATGTATTGTTAAGGGACAGATTATCAGATCAACGAGAATGGTATCTGACAAAGATGTTTTGAGTAAGGAATTTGCTGTCCTTTCACAAATGTTTCTTGATAGAAGATATCCAAAAAATGTAATCAATGACATACAGGTAGATATTTTAAATGAATGGGGCAATAGATACAAAACCCATGTTGGGCATTGCTTTATAAAGAAATCAATTAGATATCATGACAGAGTATTCAGGAGATCGTGTCAAAACCCAAAATAACATTTCTGGGTTTGACAAAGCCTTTGTTTACTGAGAATCAATCTGTTAAGTCAATAATTAAAAACAATTGCAATCATTTTTAATTGGAAGATGATTTATATAAATCAATAGGAGAAAACCCCACCTTTGTTTATAAGACAGCTAAGGATTTGAAAAGACTTTGTGAGACATCTAATAAATGTACTAAAGAGCCTGGTACTGCTACAAGAAAATATGTTTTTTTGCAATCAGTGTAAGTATATATTAGAGGCTGAATTCATTCCCCTAAAAATCAGCATTCATTTGTAGAGCACTGAACCAGTTACAGTTCATCTGAAAGAAGGCAATTGTGCTAGTACCCATGTGGTTTATTTAGCAATGTGTTATTCTTGTAGTGCCTTCTATGTAGGTAAAACGGATAAATGTTAAGGAAACACATTTATGAACATTATTATGATATCAGGAAACTAACAGTGACAATGTGTTATATAAAGATTTTATGTTATGTCATGGTTTTGACAACTTTGTTTTTGGTATCCTGTACAGAGTAGTCCCTGACCCAAAAGGGGAAACCATCCCTAAATATAAGTGGCTTTTATGGCAGCTGAAGTTAAATGCAGCCACTAAGCCAGGTTTAAATAAACATAGTTCTATGCTTCCTATTTAAAATTAAGAACAGTCCAATTATAATTTATGAGATACAAAAATATTATTTTTATATTTTTAAGTAACAAATTTGTATAGTTGCAGTTTTTATGTACTTTTTTATTCTTTTATGCATTCAGTATTTAAAGTATGGATTGGTTGCAGGTTATATTGGTCAGTTTTTGTTTTAGGTATTTGATTATTACCCCCATTTTCATGGTCACATGGTCAAATGAAATAAATTGATTGTCTATTGGTACAGTAACTTTGTTCTGATGAAGTCTGTTTTTAAATAGGCAAAAGCAAACTGTGAATGATTTTCTTTGTTAAACAATTTTTCAGTTTGTTATTGTATGTACTGTATATTAAATTTCTGTGTGGAATTCAGAAGACAGAATCTTCTGTGGTTCTCCATATCTGGTATGTTGATGCTAGTTACAGTATTCTGTGGTTACTTGCTTTTGCAACATACACCAGCTCCTTTTTTGGTTTTGAGTTTTCATAAAACAGTCTTGCCAAAAGATATCTCATCTACTTTTTATGAATGATTTAAATTGTATAGATCATCTAACATGCACTCAACAGCCCAACAACAAATGGCAAAAAAACATTTATAGCAAGGAAACTGATGCACCATGAAAATAACATTGGACAGAAACGTGATACAAAGGAACTTGAACAGGAAGGTCTTTATAAATATTTGAGAATAAATGAAAGGTTGTCAATAAAACATGATCCTAAAGCAAACAAACAAATAAAAAAAGAATATATAGAAGAGGACTAGAAGAAAATAAAAGAAAACTGGAAAGTCCACAATTATAGTGACAAGTGTAAAGAGCTGGTGGAACATATGCATGTTTATCTAGATTTGATTCATATATGGTTAAGGAGAGGTGAACTTAAACCAAGATATGGAATGATAATAATGGCAGCTCAAGAAGTGGGTTACATTGCATGCTGAGTCTACAGAAAAAGTGGGAGATATAGACAAATGTAGGTTCTGTAATACAGAATTATAAGCACATTGCAAATCTCATTACTGACTTCAGTGTACTCATAGCTGAGAGTCTGTACATTTAAGGCACAGCAATATAGCAAGAATTTTGCATTAAGGATTGTATAAATACTACAACATACAATTAGCTGAGAAGCAATGGAAACATGAACCAAAAAGCATTACTGGAAATAGAGAATTTCTGATTACATGGGATCATCCAATACCAACAGTTATAAAAGTAGAAACAAGAAAATGAGATACAGTAGTCAAAGAAAAAAGGACAAAAGTAGCATTAATCACTGAATCATATAAATAGCTACATTCAGTGATTACAGTGTCCTATAACCTGAGAGACACAAAGTCATACAATATCAAGATATGGAAGCAGAAACTAGAGCAATATGAGACAAAGACACCAAGATAGTTATAGCAACAGTAGGAACAACAGAGCTAATAAAAAAAGAATTTTCAAGCATACTTAAATATGCTACTGATACATATAACTGGATGAACTGCAGAAGGGGGGCAATTCTGGGTATATTGTAGGTGCTGAGAAGAGTACTCTTGGCAAACAAGACTGAAGCAATACTAGTTTCTTGAACTTTAATCATACCCTGACTATGGAATGGGGTCACGTCATTAGAAACCCAAAACATTTAGAGAATTTAAAACAGACAAATAGGCAGATGAAAGCACAGACAGGTTAAATAGATTAATAGAGAGACATATTGAAGTTGTCTGGAAGAAACATACATACACAACAAAACAAATGCTATTTACATATATCATATAAATAACTTTATAGAAAATAAATCTTTTTCGAAAATGTATATGTGATGGGTCCCTACTCTGGACCAGCAATCAAGCAGACTCAGTCCTCACTACTGACTCCAATGAGTGATGGTCACTAAGAGCAAAGATAGATTCACACAGTATTTTCAGATGCAGCTCCCTGCACAAAACACAATTTCCCTTAAGAGCACACAGAGAGCATGTTCCAGACCTGGGGCTGGACTCTCTTTCTCTCACCAGGCCCACACAAAATTCTACACTGGCCACTTTGGAGCTCTGTGTCTCTGTTCCCAGTAGCTGACACACACACACACACACACACACACACACACACACACACACACACACACACATAGACACACACACACACACACACACACACACACACACACACACACACACACACATACATACTTGGATATTTGAGTTTCACAAACATAGATACAAATCTGAGAAAAGCTGGCATAGATTAACTAGCTGTACCCCTTTCTGGCCAGACTCTGAGATAATCATGTTGCCACCAGTCAGCTACCTTAAGGCTCTTACAAAGGGTACTCAATTGTACTGTGTAAAGTTAATACTAATACAAATGGTAGAGTGTGACCAAAGCAGCAATGCTTTCAGGAGTGGCCACACTGTCATTTAAACAAGCATAAGTACTCTCAAGATGTTAAATGTTTTCTCTAAAGGACCAGCCACAATGAAAGGTATTAAAATATTTAATGATAAATAATAAAACAGAAGACTACTGAATATAATAAACAACAGAGTTTCAACCACAGAGATATATAAAAAAAATAATACAGCTGGATAGTTTATCATGGGTCTACTTCATATTATCGAAATACTAAAACACAAAGACCACAAATCTAAAACTGCACAATACTGACAACTTAAAATGGCGATTTCAAAACACAGAACCAAAACATCCACACATTACATATTATTCCCTACACCACGTGAGTACTAAAACAAAAAAAAAAAAATAAAAATGTACAATGTGGGTAATGTTCACCACTAGGCCACACACTCTTCAAAATCCAAATGTAAACCCTAATATAAACAACTATTAACACATTAACAAATAAATCAAATTACCAACACACTTTCCAAACCTTACAAAATGTCCACAACTGTCTGTGAACCTTTATTTTCCAAACCAGAATATCCAAAAGCCAATGACATGGGGGCCCCACACCCTCCCCAACTAACTATACCAACTCCAAGATTGCAGTACAGTGTGTACCCCATTGTTCCATACACACTTCCACAACTGCCGGTTACAAAACGTCCACCATATTCTTTTAAACCACAGAACTTTAAAGAGATATACCTATATTTCCAAAGCCTTATGTAATACTTACTGCACGCTTCCTGATAATCTGTAAGGCAGTGTTTTCAGTTTTGGTTTTATAACAGTCAGCATTTTTATGGTTTGGCATTCTGTGCTTTCACGATTGTGGTCTCAGTATTGTGAAAGTCGGTGTTATAGTATTTTGGTAATGTCAAGTAGACCCTTTCTCACATATGCAATAAACAACAGTAAACTATTCTCACTAAATGTCCCTGACTAACTAAAGAATTACTGTTCCCTGACTATTTACTAAAGCAAGGCATGCTGATGTGTGCTGAGTGTCTTACCACAGCAAAAGCCAGATGATGTCTGTCTTTGTCTGTGTGGATGTGTGAGATATATATTCTGTCAGAAATCTTTCCTGTCAGATTCTAAAGTGCTGCTGTGAGGGTTCCAAAGAAACCAGATGGTGGTTAGAGAATGACATCACCTCTGGTCACTTGACTCTGGTACAATACACACACAGAGCTTTGCTAAGATCTGTGGCAGCATCTGAAAACTATAACACAATATCAAACTTTCCACCCTCCCAGGGTTCTCTGATAAAACATACATATTTGATCAGTTGCAACAAAACAACCAAATATACATGCATAAATTCTGTCAAGCAGGACCTACTGTTGATGCATTTTTAACACAAGTAACTTTACAAATATATTTTTAGCTCAGGCATCTATACAAATCAGTGTGATAGTCAAATAGCATAAAATGCTTTACAAAATTCCAGTTAGCTATGCTGGCATATGTACACATGTACTGCCCTACGCTCCCTGGCACAGATGGCACTATCTCATAACATCACAATATCTATGAATCTGAATGGGGAAATGTCCAATTGACTCATCCAATATTTCAGTCTCAGCTTCCATACAATGAAAATACTTTTGACTTTCACACTTTATTAGCTGATAACTAGGTAAGTGGGCTGATTCATGGACTCTTTTTAGGAGCTACTGGTGTTACTGCACTGTAAGACTACAGACGTTCCAATTTTTCATACTAAAGTTGTTTTCAGTATTACAGTTTGCTGATGGGTTCCATTTCTCTGCTCAGCTGCAGCTCACGTAATATCCAGCAGTCCTACCAAACTTGAATGTGAGATGCAGTGTTAGTAAAATGTGAAAAAAGTTGCTTGGCTGTGTTTTACAACAAACCAGTGAAAACACTGCCTTTCTTACAAAGATTCAGGCCTTTATGCCTGTTCTCAGCTTCTTCCACCAGAGTTATGGAGACATTATGGGTGCTGATTGGGCTGTAAGAGACAATAGCTTAAGGAAAACCTGCACAACAATCCTCATAACAGCCTGTGTTTTTGATCTCCACAGGCTGCTATGATCCTGCATCTCACTGGTTTCAACACTGACCTATAAGTTTCAGGATCACAGTGAAGTTCAAAGTATCTGGTACCTGTATGAACAAGAGAGAAAAAGGATGTTTTAAAAAGAAGTTATATACTTACCATAACGTTCCATCTGTGCTGTCCATTTTCATTCTTCCTCAACTAATGGGATTGGATACGATCCTCAAATCTGACTCAGCCATTTTACTAGCTCGTGGCCACCAACAAACTCTCAAGTTCCTTCTCTACCCATAATGCACCACCCCATCATCCCTCAGATCTTGCTTGCAGCTTGACAGGAAACCTATAAAAGAAGTACCATAACTGGAGTTCAGTACAAAGTAGACAGGTGTCTTGAAGTAGCTCTTTCCTCCAGAAATCAGTTATGAAAAATGGAGGGAGATGGTGAGTGGGGAGTTAAGGAAGAATGAAAATGGACAACACAGATGGAACATTATGGTAAGTACATAACTTGTAGAACAGTATACCCTGGAAAACCACCAAAGGTAGCTCTATGGTAAACAAAAGCAGTTAGAGGAAAATCCAAGAGCAAACCACCATGGAGTTGAAAAATCAAAGAGTAAAACACTTTATTAATAGTTCCAATAAAAATGATGAAGGAGCTTAACAAATAACAAACATTTTCAGCTATTCAGCTTTCTTCAGATCTAATAATAATTGGACTCTAAGGAAGGATATTCCTGAGTACAGTTGAGCCAAAGGCTGCTCTTCCCCTTGAGAACAAATCTAGTTTGTGATGAGTGATAAAGGTATGAGAATTTGACAAAGTTGCAGCTGCTCTGAGAGGAAGAGATGGATTTGAAGACCTCAAAGTCGAACCCATCCTCACAGATCTGACAGGGAAGCTTTGGCTCTGAGAGTCATCCAGCTCTGAGAATATCACAGCTGGTCCACTCAGAGCAATGTTCAGATCCAAAGATGGTGTTCTCTTCAGATCCAAAGCAGATGGACCAGGAAGGCTAGTTTCCAGGGCTCTAAAACCACAAGTTGAACGAGAGAAGGAGCTGTTATCAGTGGAGTGGTATATGGATGAGCTCCCTTCTGAATTTGCTCCATGTTTATGCTTCACCATCTATCTGCTCTTACAGTTCAGATGTCTCCTTCCACCTCATCATCCTTTCCACATCCACCTGCATGAGACTCCTGGAGGAATGAGAGGATACCAGGGACAGTGATTTTGAGTGCCTCTCTAAAAAAAGAGAGGGCACCCTGGCAAGGGAGCCCGCAGGATTTTTTGCAGGGGGGTGCAAACCCAAGCCCCTCCCACACTGCCCCACCCCTATGCTGCCCCGCCCACTCAACCCCCCCACGCAGCCATTCCAGTGTCCCATTACTTGGCTATTTCTCCCCATTTTATAGAAATTGTTCAAATCTCTGTGTGCATACTTGTTTTATGCTTTATTTCTACAATGATTACAGATATCTGGATTTCATTTACAACTTTTATTTCAAATTTTATAGCACAAACACTGACAGACATTTACTAAACCTAAACAAAGCAATAGTCTTACAATGAAAACAGACTTAACATTAAAACTTCTCTACCTTTGAAACCCACATTCAATGAAACAGCATCGAAACCCACATTTCACGAACATGCATCTGGCCAGTGGCAGGGTAAGTTTACCTTTGGCCCGTTTCCAAATCATAGGCTCCTTGCACACATTTTTAGAAACATGCAAGAGTTCTTCGATTCACCTTCCTGACTATTAAACTACATAATAATTGAATTATATCCCTTGTATAACACAGCACCACTTGTTAGAGCGTGTTTTAAATTTATAGTTCTGAGCATCTTTCCTTTAAGTAATGAAACAAGTCATATGAACCAATAATGACAGCCTGCCCAATTCAGAACATTTCAACCATAAAGGAACACTCAAACTTCTGTCATAAAATCCACCAATATCAATCAGTATGCAGAATCTCTGCAGAAGTAAACGTCATCTGAATAATTCCACATTAAAGATATCTGAAACCAATGAAGAGGTTGTTGCTAGAAAAAAACTTTATATTTCTGTGTTTCATTTACAAATTCAGTGCCTGTTGCCCTTGAAGAATAAATTGCATGTGCTACATTAAAATAAATGGTAAGTTGATATATTGCAATAGGGAATGGGTGGCAGGCTGAAAAGCAGGTTCATAGTTATTAGGTGTCTCATCCAAAGGAGGACATACTAAGAACTGCAGTACCATACCCCCTTAAAATACAAATGTACATGCTGTATGAATAGAACCTACAGCCCTTTGCATCAAGATGCATGTATGCTACCTACTGTGCTAACACTGCTTTAAAATTCTATACCACAATAATGATACCATTTGCTAAACAAAACAGTTGCACATAAATTCCACCTGTTAGAGCTAACTAGGGCATTTCTCTCTGTCACACACACACCTCAACTTTAGTGCAAGAAATACATAAATAGATTGATTTTTTCAAAGTTACAACAACTGTAAACTTTGTGACCATGGTGTGCATTTGTTTTTGACAGAAAGGTATAAGGGAACTCATGGCTATGTATATAGTTGAATCTCTCTGTACTGAAGTACTCCATACCACGATTCTGCTTTAATAGTGTGTTTGCATTCAGAAACGTGTTACAACAACTGTAAACTCTGTGTGACCCATGGTGTGTGTGTGTTTTTGACAGAAAGGGCTATGTATATAGTTGAATCTCTCTGTACTGAAGTACTCCCTACCATGATGCTGCTTAACTAGTGTGTTTGCATTCAGAAACTTACTGTTTTTATACTGAATTTTTATAGCTACATGAATTAGAAAATAACCAATTTCCTTTTCAGAGCCTAAGCTAAAAAGTTCACTCCTTACAAGCACTGCTTCCCCTGGAAAAAAAAAAATATATATATATATATATATATATATATATATATATATATATATATATGCATCAGAGACCTAGTTTAAGACAGATGACAGCACTCCTTTAATGCAGGATTTCAATACCTGCCACAAGTTCAGGCCTATCACCCGAGATGAAAAGGTGATGGTGTCTACATATTCTTAAACAACATTTCATCTCCAGACTTGCTATGTGAGATAATGACGTGGAATTCCTCTGCATCCAGCTTAGCATTAACAAAACTCCTTACTGTGTCATACCTAACTATAGGTCCCCTCTATGTACCCCATCAGTCCATATCTCCTACCTAACTAATATGGTGTCCCTATGCATTAAGCCAACACCATTATTCTAGGAGACGTCAATCACATTTTCTTCCAAAATTGCCATTTTGAGGAAGGATTATTAGGGGAGAGCAACACTGAGCCAAAATTGGGGACAATGGAGAGGTTTGGATATTCCTAATTCTACAAAGCGATTTGCACATACCTCTCAACCTCTTAATGCAGGAAATCTGGACAAGACTAAATATATTGGGGGAACATACAAACACTACTAAAAATTGCTCTTGTATAAACTTGACAGTTGATAGAATAACAGGTCTTGCATTAGCATGCATTTTTATGAAGGTTATGACGTCTGAAACTCAAATGTCTGTCATTTTAGTGACTTCATTGTATGAGGAACAAACCAAAAATAAGAAGCAAATATCTATTCATTCTGCAAAGATATGGACAACTGAGAGGTATAGTTCAACCAGGGCTGTCTGAGTTTGCTCCAGTATCACATAGTCCCAAAACATCAGCGAACCAAACACATAAATACACAAAAACATACTCTGAGGCTCTAAATAAAAATCTACCTAAGCAACAGAGACCTCCAAAGCAGACATCCAAGCAAACGCTACCTCAAAACAAAACATGCACAACACATAGCCCACAAAGTCAGTGTGCCAAGCAGCCACAGCCCATAAGGCTGAATAACACACCTGATACTCTTGTAATAGGTGACTCTATTGTCAGACACACTGACGTCCCGCTCACCAGGCTGAATAAAGAGAAGGTCACGGTGAGCTGCCTGTCGGGTACTAGGATCCACCACATAACGCAAGCACTCAGGTCACTCCAAAGCAAATACAAATATGACTCAGTCATTGTACATGCTGGTGTGAATGACCTGAGGCGTACCTCCCTGGACTACATGAAAAGAGACATAGAGGAACTCTATGATCATGTAGCCCAGGCTGGTATGACCCTGACCTTGAGAAGCATCTTACCCTCACCTAGAATGATGCCACAGTGAAAAGACAAAATGATCGATTTTAACAATTGGCTAAAATTTTGGTGTCATTCAAAGGGGATCCAGTGTCTGTCAGCCTGGGATGACATGCTCGACAATCCATGTTGCTTCCCTAGGGACGGCTTGCACCTGTCACCACTGGGCTTTTGGATATTGGCAAAGGCTCTTGCCACCCCCATAGTGCCTTTTTTAGGCAAGGCTCAAAAGTCAGTCCCACCCCCATAGACAGCACAAGGAACAAGAAACTAAGGGTAATGCTGCTAAATGCCAGAAGTCTTAACCTCAAGATGCATGCACTCGAAGCTCTCCTCAGTATGGAGAACATTGATATCTGTGCAGTGACAGAAACCGGGTTCAAGGCTCCAGAGAGCACCCCAGCACTACCAGACTATACCTCATATCATGCTTTTCGGCCCCAAAACCCGGACCGAACCACAAAAGGAGGGGGAGTTTCCATATTTATCAAGGATATCCACACCTCCAGGTTAGTGGCATTGCAGAAAGTATCGGAGACCATCCATGTGCAACTAACAGTGGGCAAGACTGCTTTTCAGTTTATAGCATCCTACAGACCACCCTCTCAAAGTCAGGCATCCCACTCGGCTTTCCTGAAAACATTAAAGAACATGAAGATCTCTCCGAACACCATTATATTGGGTGACTTCAACTACCCAAATATTGACTGGGAGCACTACTCAAGCCCCAGCACCTTAGCCCAAAGGTTCCTGGAAATTATAAACTCAAATGCTATGGAACAACTAGTCACCACTCCCACAAGAGGGGACAACATACTAGACCTGATCATTATCAACATGGGGAATCTATGCTCCACACCAGAAGTATATCCCTCATTGGTAAGATCAGACCATAAATTAATTTCACTGGATGACCACATCCCGACCCCACCCCCAGCCCAGAAAACCACAGTGAAAAACTTCTCAAAAGCGAACTTCTCACTTCTCAAAACCGAAATGGAATCCTTCAAGGCCCCAGGGCCAGTGGAAACTACGGCCCAAACTGCAGAATCCTATATAAATGCATTCTACGGACATCTCCAGGAATGCATGGATCATGCTATCCCAAACAAAACCAAGACCCAATCATCCAAAGGCAGGCGTCCAGTCTGGTGGACCCCTGCCATAAATAAACTGTACAACAGAAGGAGGAAGCTACTATATGATAGAGCAAAATCCCTAATAGGGAAGGCATCTCTGATCAGTACTAGCAAAAAATTACGATCCCTCATAAAATCCTCCAAGGCCAGCTTCGAGAGAAAAATTGCACAGGACACCAAAGACAATCATAAGGCTTTTTCAGTTATGTTAGAAACCTGGGATGCAACTCCCAGACTTGTTCTGAGTTGATTCTAAATGACAAAAAATACACTGAACCCACAGACATTGCCAATATCCTGGCAGACAGGTTCAGTGCAAACTTCTCCACTCCCCCCCAAAAGAGCAAGTATCTATCCCGGCAGAGGGCTGCCTCCAAAACATCTCTGATGCTCAGGTGAAGGCTGCCCTCTCCAAAGCAAAAAACACTGCTTCCATGGGACCAGATGACATCCCAGGTTGCGTCCTACATGAACTCCAAGAGGAACTAATCCCTCAAATAAAACAGCTATACAATCTCAGCCTCACTACAGGATATGTGCCCACAGAATGGCGTACAGCAACAGTGGTCCCACTCCACAAAGGTGGAGCCTCTACGGACCCTGGAAATTATCACCCCATAAGCCTGACTAGCTTAGTCTGCAAGGCTATGTAGAGGATCATCATGGAGCTCATAAACAAAGACATTGGGGACCTACAGACACTAGATCCTACCCAGTTCGGCTTTGTCAAGGGCAGATCCTGCCTTTTGAACCTGGTTGACTTCTTCAAAACAGTCACCAAAGCCATAGATGAAGGGAAGGTAGTCCACACAGCCTATCTGGACCTTGCAAAGGCATTTGACACAATACCCCACTCGGGCATCATAGATAAACTATCCAGCTTAAATATAAACCCCTATGTCACAAGATGGGTCGCAAACTGGCTCAAAGACAGAACCCACAGAGTGAGAGTTGCTGGAGCCATGTCAGACTCAAAACCGGTCACAAGTGGCATCCCACAGGGTTCTGTCCAGGGACCACTCTTGTTCGGTATATACTTTTCCGAGGTACAGGCAAACGTGGGAGGACTATGGCTCACTAAGTTCGCAGACGACTGCAAACTGGGTGCCATAATCAACTCTCCAGCTGACACAGCCTTCAAAAGGGTCTCACAGAGACAGATAACTGGTGCCAGCGCCATGGTTTAAAGCTAAATGCCAAAAATGTATAGTCATACCCTTTGGCAAAAACAATGTGCCCACAAATTACCACATAGGCGGAAACCCATTAAGTACAGAGAAAGTTATTAGGGACCTGGGGGCCCAAGTTGATAGCAATCTCTCCTTTGAAAACCACATTGCCAAAGTGGTTAGAAAGACCTTCTACATAGCCCACCTCATCATGAAGGGTTTCACATCTAGATCAAGAGAGGTAATCGTGCCCCTTTATTCATCCCTCATCAGGCCCATCATAGAATACAATGCCCCCTTTTGGGATGTACCTTACCCAACACCTGCAGCAATTAGAAAGACCCCAAAAGTATCTCACCAAGAGGATCAAGGGTCTCAAACAGATGCCATATGCTGCTCGGTTAAAAAAACTCCAGCTCTACTCAGTTGCATACCGCCTACTTCGAGGCGATCTATGCCTGACATACAAAGCTATGTCAAATCCAGAATTCATGGACATGCTCCACCTCAGTAAATCTAAATCCCTTAGAGCCACACGCTCGAGGGACTTTAACCTCAGCACAGAAATAAATAGAACTTGCTGGAGGGACAGGTTCATAACTCAGAGGCTCCCTTCGCTCTGGAATAGAATTCCAGGTCATGTGAGGCAGAGCACCTCACTAAATCTCTTCAAGAAGAATCTCGATAGGTGGATGGGGGATCGTAGGTTTGTCCCAGGGATTACTCCCGTGTCACTATTAGACAGAGGCACAGTAAACTAAACCTTAAAAAGGGCACAGTATACTCAAATCAAGGGGTGGCGTAAGCCATACAGAATTGGGCTAGGCTTATAATTGCCCCAGGGCAGATAGCCTAGTATGAACCTGTGAACCTATGCTACCCCCCTCACAAAATCATGGTCAAATGGAGCTTCCTCCCTGCAGCCATTCCAATGTCCCATTCCTTGGTTATTTTGCCCCATTTACCATAAACACTAATGTGCATACTGCTTTACTTCTGCAATTATTTAGATTTCATTTGAAACTTTTATTTTGCATTTTACAGCACAAACTCTAATACATATATGTTAAACAAAGCAATGCAGTCTCACAATGAAAATAGACTTAACATTAAAACTTCTCTGCCCTTGAAACTCACATGCATTGAAGCAGCATTGAAACCCACATTCAAAGAAAATACATTTTGCCAGTGGCAGATAAATATTAACTCTGGGCTGTCTTCACAATCATAGGCCCCTTGAACATAACATACACATGCTCTTTGATACACCTTCCTGACTGTATTACATTACCTTCCTTGTACAATACAGTACAGTTGTCAGAGGGCATTTTAAATGTATTGTTTTGAACATTTTTCCAGTAAACAATGAAACAAAAGGCATATACCAATGACAAAACTGCTCAATTCAGAACATTTCCATCATAAAAAGTCTACTCAACCTTCTATAGTCCACCAGTATCAGTAAAAAAATATGCACAATCTCTGAAGTAGTAAAATCCACATTAAGTCAGATGAGAGTAAATTCCACTGAAACCAACACTTAGGCAGGGTATATTGCTATTACAGCATGACTTATATTTTCTGACCTGGTTCCACAACTAGCTCTTTAATAGATCACAAGCAGTTAGGTGACAAAATAATTTATCCTTATTTCTTCCATAATTTGGTGTCCCCCAAGGATCCATTTTTGGCCCCACTTTCTAACATTTTCATCACTGACCTCTGCACAATCAAACAAAACTGTCCCCACAGTACAATATGGGGATAAACTGCTCTCCCTTCTTATCTGCTCTATCAACAGCCTTGAAAGTCTACAAAAACTAACACAAGGTTACCTTTTTTAATAGTGACCCGGTTAACAAAATCACAGTTATTTCTCAGCCCCAAGAAATCCCAAACAACTAAATATTCAAAAAAAAGCTTTCTCTATTAACTCTGCAAATAATACTAATATTGAACTTCTCACATATTGCAAATTGCTAGGTGTAAGCATAAAAAAAAAATCTGAAATTTGACTACCACATAAAACACATAGTTAAAAAATGTCAAAGGCTCCCTCTACAAAACTAAACCTTTCCTGAGCAACACTGCAAGAAAAGATATTGCTTTCTCTCTTCTTCTGCTCACAATCCTTAGCACCCATCTTTACCAACATACAACCCACTCAGCTCAACAAACTGAAACACTGCAACACACACACACACACACACACACACACACTTACTCTGAAAGTGTCCCATCTTCCGCTCGTTTCCTCCCGCTTGCGAATCCGTCCGTTTCAGTTCCCGCTCGTGGTCCCATTTTCCACTTGCGAACCCCAAAACTGTCCATCCATGTGAGTTCCCGCTCGCAAAACTCGAAAATATGTGCGTGATGATGTCAGCATGCCCGCGACCATTCTTCTTTCTTCTTAAAGAAGAAAGTCCAAAAAAAAAAAAAAAAAACTTTTTTTTAAAATTATAATAGTCAGCCGATTCGATTCCAGGGGGGTGCAAGTGCACCCCCTTGCACCTGCCTGCGGGTGCCCTTGCACCCTGGAAAGAACTACATCCAGACTTGGAGAATATTTAGTTCTTGGTAAAGGCCTTGGATCCAAAAATGTAGGATACAAAATATGTTTGGTCAGATCCGAGGATGTAGGATCCGAAATATGTGTGGTTGGATCTGATGATGGTCAGATCAGATGTAGTTTTGGATCCAGTCTTTTTTCTTTCGCCTTGGTTAGAAGAAGTAGAGGCTGAAGACTCCAAGGATCTAGACCTTTTTGATTGGTCTTTAGATTTATCTTTGAAAGATTGATCCCCAGCAATGGTTTCAGAAAAGGGAGATGGCAGTAATCCCTTGAAAATCAGCTCAATTTTCCCGTCAGCTAAAGCTTGGGGGTTGAACCCATGAGAAATACTACAGTCCTGTTGCAGGTGTTCTGGTCCCAAACAATAGACACAAAGAGAGTGAGCATCTGACAAAGGCAACTTGAGCCCACACATATCACTTTATTTTTTTAAAACCTGCTCTTCTCAGATATCTCCGTAGTTAAAAGAGAAGAGTTAAATTAAACTTTTTTTTTTTGTTGTTGACAGAAAGGGAATACGAAAAGAAAAATACCAGCAATGGTATTTAAAACAATGAGTGAGAAGGTCACTGAAAAACCAATCAGTAAAAACAAAATGAAAACTCTATCAAAGCTAGAACTTCCACTGAGTAACCTCCCAAATCTCTTGTGTCAGAGGCACAAGGGATATATGCAAATGATCCTTATGAACATCAGGTGTTTCAGCTAATTGGTGATTCTGAATGCCCATGACTTGTTTTTTTGTTTTACTGGACAATTTCAGGCCAAAATAGCCAAATCCCACTAGCTGTGGATATGCATATTTCGGCCTTGTTATGACCTCGTTAGCACAGCACAAGCAGAGTGTTTTCCTTGTGATGCTGTGCTGTGCTGACAAGGTCATAACAATGCTGAAATATGCATATCCACAGCTATGTTGGCCTGAAATTGTCCAGTAAAATGACAAAACAAGTCATGGGCATTTAGAATTGCCAATTAGCTGAAACACCTGATGTTCATAAAGATCATTTGCATATATCCCATCTGCCTCTGATACAAGAGGTTTGGGAGGTCACTCCATGGAAGTTCTAGCTTTGCTGGAGTTTTCATTTTGTTTTTACAGCAATGGCATTTAAGAACTACAAGAAAGAACTTGCAGAAAAAATAGAAAACACCAACAATGGTAATTACAGAATTTACACAGTGTGTAAAGAAGGCAAAGGGAAGGAGACAGGTCTACCAACATGGTAGAAACATTCTACAGCCAAAAATATAAGAAAATAATGGCAGGAATACCTTAAGAAGAAAAACAAAGATTAAAGATGAAAGAAATAGTCATTTATAAAAAAAATTAAGCTGGAGATATGAAAGATTAACTTATCTCCCACTAAAGACGAGAGCTGAAGACAACCACGTCTAAACGCTAAAGTGGCAAACAAGATCCGAGGGATGTTAGGGGTAGTGCATTATGGGTAGGGAAGGAGCTCAAGAGTTCGTTGGTGACAATTGGCTAGTAAAACCACAGAGTAAAAATACGATACTTCACAATGCTAAAAGTCCAAACTTTAATCACTCACAGAGCTTTCAGATATAATCCTTCATCAGTGTCAACAAATAATTTAAGATCACAACATTTATATGAAATCAAAGGACACATGACACAACCTAACCAATCACAAGAAGTAATAAGTATATTGAATAACCAATTTCTTATAAAATAAGAATTCACATTTCCTGTCAACATAGTCAATAAACATTAATTAGATATAAATATAAAAATAAAAGCATTCACTAAGACTTATTTATAAATATAAAAATTGTTGCTTATATTTCAGTATTGGTTTAATAGTAACCTGCTTATTAAAACCAGGAAATGAGTCATCTTGCATACGGACAATCCAGTCACATTCTCTGACTTCAGGTTTATTATTTATATCACCTCTCCTTAAGTTTTATTGTAATACTTCTATGGCTCTAAATACAAAAACATGATTGGCATCATTATCATTTAAATGCTTTGGAAGAGCATTAGTCATAACACATCTACTCATATCCGATTTATGTTCTACTATTCTTTCTTTTAATTTCCCACTTGATTTTCCTATGTAGAAGGCTGTACAGCTCTTACACATAGCTAAATAAACAATAAGGGGCGTATTACATGTAGCAGAGCATTTCAAGTTACATTTCTTAGAAGGAATGGGGTTTATAAATTCATTGAAGGTACAAATATCATTACAACAAGAACAATTATAACAGGGGAAAGTTCCCTTTTTATTAAAACAAACACTCGTTTTTCTATTCATAGAAAAATCCTTATAACATAAACATTTCTTAAGATTCATACAGTTCTTATAGGTAAATGATGGTTTATCCCCTACCCACTGATTCAAGTCAGGGAGAGCCTTCAAAATACTTCAGTTATTCCTGACAACTTGTTCCACCGCCTGACTACATCTACTATAGGTTGTAAGATATTGCAAACTTTTCTGTTCCCTATTTATATCCAACTGTTCATCTAACATACATCTAGCTGAAAAATATGGTTTTGTTTGATGTTCCCTTTGTTCTAGTACCTCATTCTTAATAATGTTCACATAATCTGAATTGTAACCCCTTTCTAAAAATTCATTTGTCATCTCAATTATTTGGCTATTACATAATGAATTACCAGTATTAAGCTTACTTGCACACATATATTGGATTTTCACAATGTCCTTAAACCTATGACTAGCTTGGATAATCCTCCTATGTAAATATTTATTCATATAGACGTCCTTTCTATAAATACTCATATTAATTGTAGAACCATTAAATAGTAGTTTTACATCCAAAAAATTAATTTCATGTTTTGAAGTAGTCATCTCAAACCTTAAAAAATCTGTTTGATTTAAAAAAACGCCGAAACTCATCTAACTCATATCGGTGCCCTTGTCATATCAAAACAACATCATCCA
The DNA here is from genome assembly GCF_019279795.1 of Protopterus annectens. Classification (NCBI taxonomy): domain Eukaryota; kingdom Metazoa; phylum Chordata; order Ceratodontiformes; family Protopteridae; genus Protopterus; species Protopterus annectens. The sequence goes on along the minus strand of NC_056734.1, from coordinate 383,032,024 downwards.
CGAAACATTTATAGAAGAGTACTTTAGAACTAAATTTGTCTGGTCCATTAAAGATATTCAGTTCCTCCCATTTGCTCAGTGTCAAGTTAGCATAGGTATTTACAATGGGAGTACCCATGGTGACACCTGATTTGTGGTGGTATACCTGTTCATTAAAAAGAAATATGTTATTTTCAGGTACAAGGTCAAGCAGCTCACAAAGTATTTCAACTTCATGTGTACTTTGTTTACCATATTCACATAATACTTCTTTAATCCTATCTATACCATATACATTTGGAATAACTGTGAATAAAGATTTTATGTCTAGCATAACAAAAGAAAAATCAGTACAGGTAGTTGATTCACACCATTCATAAAACTTCATCAAAACGTCTCCTGTGTCCTTGATATAACTCTGGACATGACACAAATATTTTTTCAAAACGTTCTGTAAATAGATAGAAATGGGCTCAGTGGCCCAAGCCCTCCCAGATACTATTGGCCTCATTGGTGGATGATAGAAAGATTTATGTATCTTTGGGAGGCCATATAGTATAGGAATAACAGTACATGAGACAGTAAAAAAACTGAAGGTATCAATGGAAATATCATTCATGAGTTGCAGATCATAAATACACATACTTATTTTACTAATTATTCTGGACATTTCTACTTCAGTAATTACCATAAATATTTCAGTGTCCGATAGCAATTCATTCATTGTCATAATATATTCATTAAGATCCATTACTATAATATAACCACCTTTATCGGCTTCCTTAATAATAATGTGTCTGTTGGTTTGTAGAGTGTTCAGGGCATCAAGTTCTTGCTTTGATAGATTAAACAATTTTTTAAAGTTATTATTATTATCATATAATTCACGTATCTGTCATTCTGTTCACAGATATTGTGAAAAGCTGTAATAACAGGATTGCTCACAGGTATAAATGTACTGGTCTTCTTACACTGATCAGATATAGATGATGCAGTATCCTTAAAAATCAATTTTAGATTAAGGTTACATGTGAATACCTTTAAATCTGTAATGGCATCGACAACAGTATCAGTGCTAGTTGGAATAAACTTAATACCACGTTTTTAACAATGATAGAGCAGCTTTGGATAGTGTTATTTTAGATAAATTAATCATTGATCATTACAAGAAGTAGCAGTAGTACAATCAAGAAAATTTACTGGTCCATATGGGTCTTGCTCCGTGTGACTGGCCCAGTACGATTCTTTCCTCGAGACCCTGAGCGACCACTGAATGCATCGTATTTCTTGATTATAACCTTCTCCAGAAGATGTAATTGTACCATTGTATTTTTTCTAAAAAAAATTAAGTCCAGTAGTGGATGCCATTCTAACTGCGGTTCCTCTCCTAGTGACATATTTTGTGAGGTGTACCCATTTTCAGACATGAACCAACAACCAGTCAAAAATACAGGCACCACCAGGAGGCTGACAATGTCTCAAAAGCCACAAAGACTCGAAAAGAACAGCTGTTTATTCAATGAATACACATAAACGCAACACTCTCCACAGCGTTTTCGTCAACAAGGACTTCATCAGATGTAAAAATGTGTTACAAGCTGTTAATTTCCTTTTATACCCCCATGATCCCTTAAAGTGAATAATTATTTAATGACATAACCATGATTTAAATACACAATTAATTCAACTCCAAGTAAGAATACATTAAACATAACCCCTGGAGTGTGATATATAACCTAAGCATTTAAACTTCATGTACAAGTGCTAATAAACTAATATGTAAATATAAAAAAATATATATTTTAATATATGATACTTGTATAAATACATTAAAATAATATGATTAAAATACTAATATATAATATACTTAGAAAAAGTAAATAAATCTAAAAAGTACATTGTTTAAAAATACAACACTGCCATCCAGTGGTGAGAAGGCTCACCACCAGTTGCAATTTGGCAGCTCTCATTTTGAGTATAGGTGCAACAGATAAATGTTCATTGAGCCCCGGTGTCCTATTTGCCTCTAAAAGCAATTGCCAATATAACTCTCTTACCTCAATCCTAGTCTCCCAGGGCCCCCCCCCTCAGATCCTGCTCAACCTTCTCTAGGACAAAGAAACCCCATCTGGCCTGTGTACATAGTAAGGTGTGTTTATAAAGTGCATTATTATAATCTTGTGTTCTGATAGCATTAAGATGCTCGAAGATCCTTCTTTTCAATTTCTGGGTAGTTTTTCCAACATAAAATGCTGCACATTGTTTACACGTAGCCAAAAAAATCACTCCCTCACTGCAGCAGTTGGAAAAAATATTACCCTTAACAGTGTAACATCCGTCAGGGATGCACACAGATTCTTGATTTAGAATATATGGGCACTGGGCACATGTTCCGCACTTGTAGGTACCTAATCTTTTTCTATGGACTGGCTTATGGTTCCTTTCCAGAAGTTCCTTCAAGTTCCTTCCTTTTTTTATATTTAAACCTTAAAGGGGTTTTAAACGGCATCACCAATTCGGAGTAATGACCAAACTTGTCCCAATGTTTAGAAATAATGTCTCTAATATTAGGGGTATCCCGGTTATAAAACATAAAATTTCCCCTGAAAGCACCTTCCCCTTGAGCACCTATAGTATGATTCCATATAAAATTTGTATCTGTTGGATAATTCTGTCCAGGGTGTGTATCCACACTGTTACAACATAAAATGGGACTGAATCTACCAGATCTTCCTTCCTTCACCTCTGCCATAACCCCTTCAACAAACTCCCTAGGATATTTTCTAGCAAGGAACATATCCCTTATTTAACACTTTCACGCTCATAACCTACAGAGGTCATTCTACAACTGTGAATGAACTGGACCTTAAAAGGATGTGAGCTAGTGAAATACAAGTAGGAGTTAGAGAAGGTATCCTTCCTATACACCACTGATTCAAATTCCTGTAGTTCTGCATCTTTTTTTATAATAACATCCAAAACATTCATCTCTTGGTGGGAAATATGATGAGTGACCCTTAAAAACTCAGTAGTTTGATTCAAATATTGTATAAATTCCATATGCTTGGCTTCAGTCCCCACCCAGAAAAGACAAATGTCATCCCGGTACTTTTTGTAATAAATCCAGTACTGGGCATACTCTGAATGAAAAACAAACTTATCTTCCCAAACCATGATTACAATGTTGACATAGGTGTGGGCACAATATGCCCCCATAGCTACCCCCTGAATCTGTTTAAAGAATTCACCCTCAAAAAACAAAAAATTATGCCCCAAAACTAGGTCCATTCATTATGTGTGCACTAAAAAAGTATTGTGATCTTGGTTCCCATATTTGTTAATTGCCTCTTGGAACCATTCCATAGCAACTTTATGTGGGATCACATTGAATAGATCCTGTATATCTAGTGTTACAAAAATGAGTGAGTCTGAATACAGTTCCTTTTTAATACTTCTAAGAAAATCCCGTGAGTCAAGTATTCCACCCTCACTGGTCCAAATATTTTTTAATTTCAAATCCAAATATTTAGCCAGGGGGTAGGTTTTGGACCCACTGGCCGCCACAATTGGTCTCATGGGGGGATCCTCAAGGTTTTTATGCACCTTAGGTATCCCAAAGATGGAAGGTATTTTTGGCTTTTTCATATTAAGATACCTAAAAATATCCTGATTAATGAGATCATCTTCTAACATGTCCTTTAAGGTAAAATCAATCTTACGATATTCCAAATTAATTTCATTCCTGGATACTCTGATATATCTGGACGTATCATTTAACATATCTAGCATCTTGCTGGTATACAAGATGCTGTCCATAAATACCACCCCTCCCCCTTATTGGGTTGCATAACCCTAACATACTGATTTTCCCCGAAGGGGATTTACCAATCAAATGAGAAGCTTCAGATGACATCACCAAATCATTACGAGCTGATGGTGATTGGATACATGCATCTGTGGCAACCAATGGCATTGAGCTACATAAAGTTGAGGATGTATTATTGGTTGGAAGTTGAACATCATCCAGTTCAGACATTGAACCATGTTTCATTTTAGAAGTTTGATTCATGACAGGTTTTTTGGGCCAAGAAAAAATATTACCAGAATTAAAATTATTGACATCACATTTCAACTTGTGCTTCTTAGCACTCTCTAATTATTTATCAAAAGCACATAGCCAATCCAACATTACATTATATAATGAAGCAAAGTCATTGAATAAAGGTGAGCCAGATACTTGTTGTGAAGGCTGACAGCCTAGTTAGATAGAATTTTGTAAATAATTCTATGTCATTGTAAATATTAATGTAATCCACAGGCTTGTTCTACAAATGTAAAGAGAATTATATGTTAGGATTAAACTATATGTTTGGGGCTTCAAAAATGTAACCACAGTGCACCCTGCTGGAAGAAAACTAATAAGTAAAGCATTGTATGACTGTTTGATCTCAATCATGGAGACAGGATGTCTGGACTAAGGAATTATTTCTATTGTCTTAGGACAAGAGTTAATTACTAGATTTTACATACAAAATTTATTTTATTGCCGTGGCTTCCTGCAGGTGCAGATTACAAAAATAAATGTAAATGTTGAGTTCCTGTTAGACTGGGAAACTAAATCAGAACTGTTAAGAATTAGGTAATCTGAAATGACTCAGCAGTACTGTGTTATCAATTTAAGACTTTCTCAGAGAGAAAGAGCATTTTGGATTTTGTCTGAACCTGAGCACATCAACTCACCAGCACTCTGCCTTTGCTTTGTAAGTAGGATCTTAGATCTTAGTATTTCTCTTAAGTTAGATAGACATTTAGCCAGATTAGTCTAGCTGTTTTCTATATTTATGTCAGACTATCCTGCAATATTATTTTAAAAGTTTCCAGTGATCTCAGAACTTTGTGATGTCATTGTGTTGAAGTAATAAGATTTGTCTTGTGTTTGTATTTATTATTAAATATTTTAAACCTTTCATCTGTGGCTGCTTTGTGTAAAGGTAATTTAAACTCTTAAAGTACATTGCATGTATTTAGTGAGACTGTCCAAGCCACTCCAATAGCTTTGGCTGTGGCTCACACTTACTATTTGGATAACAGTAATATTACACAGTGAAACTGGTCACCCTTTGGGAAGGGCCTTATAGTAGCTGATATTAGTGACTGGTGGCAATGATTTCTACCTTATAGTCTGGAGAGAAGGGAACATCGCTGGAGAACATGTGCCAGCCTTCTCCAGGAGTGTCTGTGTGTGTATAACTCATATCTCAAAGTGTGTGTGTGTGTGTGTGTGTGTGTGTGTGTGTGTGTGTGTGTGTGTGTGTGTGTGTGTGTGTGTGTGTGTGTGTGTGTGTGTGTGTGTGTGTGTGTCAGCTACTTGAGCAGGGACAGAGATGGTGCTGGAGGTTATAGCTTGACCACTAGGCTGAGATCTGTACCCTATAGCTGTGCCAGTGGGGAGTCTTTTTGGGGATCTGGAGAGAACGAGAGAAACCAACCCCAGACTGACTGTGATCTCTGTGTGCTCTTAGGGGAAATTGTACTTTACTGTGTGTGTACTTGTTATCCTTCCCAATATGCACGCTCCTCACTGGTGCCAGTGGTGAGGATTGAGGCTCCTTGATTATTGGGCCAGTGCATGGGCATCACACATATCTTTCCAGCTCATTAATTTCATCCCATAAGTCATCCTCTATTTTTTTGAAAAAAATTGATTCATCAAACACATATAATCCAAACCAAGCTTTATACTCAACTCTTGGTATTTTTTTAAAAGTTCTGGATACGTATTTTTATACGAGGGCATTTTTAGAATAAGAAGTCCCTGTGGTACAATACCAAGCTCAATACATGCCGAAAAGCTGTAACATTGCCACTGCAACCTCTTAAATGCTCTAACCTTCCACTCCAAAAGTTGAATATTCGTTGTGTCCATTAGTCTGCTGAATAGCAGGGACATTTGAAGTAGAAGTAGTAGTTATATTCATCTGCTTTAACAATGGATTGTCACGTAACAACAGCAGTTCATGTAGCGACCGACCTGTATTAGTAGATCCATTAGCAGCAGGTTGTGTCATAGTTAGATAGTGTCTATGGTACCCACAACCAAAGAATCCAAAGAAAAAGTGATAAGTATTACAAAAAACTTAAGGAGAGGTGATATAAATAATATACTTGAAGTCAGAGAATATGGTTGGATTGTCTGTATGCAAGCTTCCTCATTCCCTGGTCTTAATAAGCAGGTTACTATTACACCAGTACTGAAATATAAGCAAAAATGTTTATATTTATAAATAAGTCTTAATGCATACTTTTATTTTTATATTTATATCTAATTAATGTTTATTAACTATGTTGACAGGAAATGTGAATTTAACTGAATATACTTATTATTTCTTGTGATTGGTTAGGTTGTGTCATGTATCCTTTAATTTCATATAAATGTTGTGGTCTTAAATTATTTCTTCACACTTAGTCTGCTTTTCTTATAAATGTGTGTTTGTGTGTGTGTGTGTGTGTGTGTGTGTGTGTGTGTGTGTGTGTGTGTGTGTGTGTGTGTGTGTGTGTGTGTATGTGTGTGTGTGTGTGTGTGTGTGTGTGTGTGTGTGTGTGTGTGTGTGTGTGTGTGTGTGTGTGTGTGTGTTTGTGTCTGTGTGTGTGTGTATTTTATGTTTTTGTGTATTTCTGTGTGTGTTATTTATTGAGTGGTTGCTGAAAATTACAAGAACTTTAAAAGTTTCAAACAATAAGTGATTTAAAGTTGTGCTTATCCCCAGTGAGTCATCCATTCCATAAGATTTCAGCTAGTGTGTTCACTCATTTAACAGCTGCTTGGAGTTTAACTAGCAGCTAGGTAAGTCAGAAGGCCTCGTGATTAGGTCGGTTAGGGTATTTCTGTGGTGTCATTTTTAATTTCCTGGGTATCATGTTATTTATCTCAGCCTTTGTTTCTCCCAGGTTATAGTTTCAGTGAGTGTTTTCTATTGCTTAACATTTGTTTTGGGTTAAATTAATGGTTGAATTCATTAGTGGGTCTTTGAATTATGTGTGGGGAGGTTGCAATTTCTCATTACTTACTTTCCTTTGGTGCAGTATGTGTTATTGCATCTGTTCCCCCTTTCTGGTTTTATTTAATGTTAAAGGGGCTTAGTATTAGGTAGATGAGAGGATTATTCATAAGTTTTAATTCCTGAGTTTAATTTGGTGCAGCATGTGTAGCTGGATTCCTTTTTTTCCCTGCTTCTGATTTTAGTTACCTTTTTCCATCATTTGGCAGCAGTTTGTGGGTTAATAGCTGGTTAAGTTAGTTGCAGGAGCTTAGGATTAGGTAGGAGGTTTTCTTGCTGCTATCGTTCTTTTGTTTTCTTGGATACAGTATGCATAATTTCAGGCTTCACCTCTGAAGTGTTGACTTACAGTTCAACAAGGTAGCAGCTGACAGAGTTCAATAGGCCGGGAACCCAAAAACATTAAAAAGAAAGCTTTCTCCACTCCCCATGTGGGGGTATGTTCCCTACCCTGAACTTATAGATATCATCTATCATCTCCACATTGCACAAACACTTTTAGACCACATTGACAGTGATTCCCTATGGAAAGCAGAAATTGGGGAGCTCCATATCAGACAGATGAGCTCAGCGAACTGGTTCCTCTTCCGGTTGTAACTTGATAAACTGTAGAGTCCTAATTTTCATACACACCACTTCTGTTTTTAATTAGTTCACCAGTTTCTAATTAGTGTTTTCTTTTGTTTAGCAGCTGTTTGGCTTTTGTGAGTTGAGATTTCTTACTTTTCAGTGGTATTGTCTGTATTTTTTTGACACAGTTATTCCACACATGTCATCCAGCAACTTTTTAATGCCATTTACTGTTCATGATATATTTATATAGTTGCTAGGTATGAATAAGTTAATCATGTGATGGGAAACGGAATTAAAATTAAAAATCAACATTTGTGCTCATCTTTTTATGGGCTTGGCATTACATAGTTATGTTAATAACAGACAGCACAGATTTGACGTATTTATTGGCGATCCTGAATGCTCCTAAATAGGCTATGGTCATATGATCAGACTATCAAAATGGTGCCCTGCGGGTCAAGTCCAGCATTACCAAGAGTGCTTTCTGTAGCCACCTCAGTAATACAAGATGGACCTCTCACTGGGATACCAATGGCACAGGTTTGAATACCAAGAACCCACAGATGTTTTTTTTAATTTATTTGTATATTTACGTCTTAATGGTATGTACATATTAATGCAGACCTTAATAATAATATAACTCACTGGCAGTTTCCTGAGAAGAATCATTCAGGTCTTTGAGGATATTATCCCAGTTTGTTTTATTAAGTACCACTTACAACATCCTGGTTTTCCTGATAAAGTTTAAAAAGGACAATTTATTTATAAATTATCTTGATTTAAGTCTTTAGCTAAATATGATGGTACCATAACTGTATTAATTGCAGAAGGTATAATCATGGCTGAGAAACAAAAAGATACTAGATCTGTTAGCATGATATCTATAATATTCTCCCCTGTATTTGGATTTTGTATTATGTTTTGATTAACATAATCAGTTAATATTTGTCCATCTTTATCTGATGTTGAGTAGTTTACCCAGTCAGTGATTGTGTAGTTTAAGTCCCCCACACAAAACATACTAGAGTACATACTAGAGTACATACTAGAAACATATTAGAGTACATCCTAGAGTAGTCATTGGATAATACTGAAAAGTAACATTCCTGCACTTATGTGTTCATAGGTTCATAGGTAGTTACTAGGCATGTGGCCCAGGAAACCATTAAGGAGTCTAGCTCAGTTTCTGAAATCCACCAAAGCGTTGTCTGGTTAAATAGCTTGCATTAGGTCACACATTAGGGAAATGATGGCAGAGAGAATCAAACCTTTTACCACAGGAAGAAGCTTGTTGCCAGATTTCTGCCTTTGGAACTTGTAGTTCATGAAAAAATATAACAGGCTTCTCATGTTAAACATGAAAAATGTTTGAGAGATTTGCATGCATTCAGAAGCACCAGCCAGTTGTTTAAAAAATTGCGTAACAAAAATCAATTGAATATTTGTATATATGAAACACAGATTATTTTGTACATATATTATTGCAGCAAACTGCTGCCTTATTTTAAAATTATTTGACTTTTTCTCTCTCTTTGGCAAACTAATTAAGCATAAAGGCATCATTTATATAAAAATGTGTGCCATTTTTGTGCCATTGTGTTAATGGGACAAATACAAATACATTTGCTTTCCATTTTATGTTATCTGGCTTTGAGTATAAAAGACAGCTGCTTCTCTAACAGCAAACATTCACGCACGTCCCTCATGTTTGTTAATGTACTTCCTTACTTGCCTTACTTCAGCTTTCGGTTCATGTTTAAATTGTACATTGAGTCCTGAACACTGAACATTTTATTTTTTATAGTTCAAATGTCATTTATGAGCAATTTGTGGAACCTCCCTAGGTTGTCTGCGTCACTCAAACATATATTGTTTCAGTATTTCCTTGAGAAATAATGCCTGAAGCACTTGTGTTTTGGGGTGGTATTTATGGCTGAAAGTGAGGCTTTCAT